>NC_030416.2:30941567-30956567 GCF_001660625.3 Ictalurus punctatus
AAATGTGATAAAATTATTAATAAAAAACTGTTATCTGCTTAGTTCATCAAATGATCCATTTCATTTACATTTCTCCATTGCTACTGCCATACAAATATGGTTTGCCAAAAGTTTGCCGTCAACTGCCTTTGGTTACAGTGGCACGACGTCGTCATATTATGCATTCTAAGACCACTGATGGATTTTGTTCCTGGGAGTCACATTCAGTAAGTCATGTTTATAGCGTACGTTATTTGAGTCTTTTTCACTATCCTGACACACAGCACTAGCATAGTTCAGCAATAAAAATTTTCCCAGTCCATGACAACAATCACGACGATGGCGGAAAAATTTAAAAGAGAAAGAGCTCGTCAGTGTGTTTAGCATCACAGTGCATGAAATCACTAAACATTTTTACAGCTTGACTTGGAAACTGACGGACTGGGCATCATTGGCTCTGAGGTGCTGTCTAGTGAATGCTTTTAAATCGTCCAGATGTACATAGGACACGCAGTGAGTGTGTGAATAATCCCTCTCGCATTGCTGCTGCTTCTGCATGCACATGCGAAATCAGCATCAAGTATAAATTCACACTGGACCATATCTCACCACCCCAGCATGGATTATCTATCTGTAACAACACAACACCTCCTACTAGACTGGTAAATCAGTGCAGAGAATATTCCTTTAGCTTTTAATCGATGATGCAACAAATATTTATATCACTGACATAGTAAAATGTACACATGTTATAGTAGTCCTATAATATAAATCTGAAATAGTATTAAAATGTAAGGGGGTCAAGGCTTTCGGTAGCTGTAAATTCTCAATGTCCATTTGGGGTTGTTTGCCCAAAAAGTACTTAATACAGGGAAACTCCAGTTTTACGATGTGTTGATTTTGTCACACACACACACACACACACTGTAAACCCTGCTTAAAAGTCCCTAATACACTCACACCCTGAGACCTTGAAACAGTATTTTATCAGGATGCATGCTTTTCCTATTTCCCACAAGTCCTGTTCCATCTTGAATGTACTTATGTCACATTCTCTGAATCTGTTGCTGATTTGCTCACGATCGCTGCATCCGAGAATTTCCGGACCATAATCATTCCCATTCCTCTGATGAATGATTTCGTCCTTGGCACAAATCCTCAGCAATTCCATCATGTCTGAGTCACTACAGCTTCACCCCTTATTCTATTTTGTTGACATTAGCGTTTCCTCTTGTGGTCACTTCAGTGTGCTGATGTTTTACTCTTCGAGGTTTAACAGTGAAGCTCAGCAAAATTCTGTCAGAAAGACACATTGAACAGTATATTTGCATTTTGAGATAGACTGAAAATACAATATGTCACATTACTGGTAAACCTCAAAGACCAAAGCTTGAAGTACCCTAGTTGTGGGAGGGGCTTAAAAATGTGAAGTCATTTGTTCTGCTGGTGTATAAGGTGTTGGAACTGCATAGTTTCCCGAGGTTCTAAGTATGTTTAATTAGTTTACTGACCAAGCGGCAGACTTGATTGTTTCATTTCTTTAACATTTTATATTTTTATTCCATCTGTCATATCTTTCTTATTTGGTCCAATGGACTCGTTGACTCGAGGTTACTGGCTGCTACTCTCTCTGCTCCAACTCTGGCTCGAAGGACTGGAAATCGTGGATTTTGTGAAGTGAATGTGAATGAATGAGTTCCAGTGCAGGTTATCCAGGTCAGTGTCAGCTGGATCTTTATCACTGATTCCCACTCATCTTCTTTACTTTGATGAGCTTTGGCATTTCTCCTGGTGTCGTCATTTCAGAGGGACCCGAAGAGACACCGAGACTGTACCTCTCGAGTTTGATGAAACTGGAAAAGGCAACAGGAAAGAACTGCTTTCTCAATACTGTTCTGTTTGTTATGAATGATGAATGAAGCTGACCTATTTTTCAAAACAAAACAATTTTTATTTAATCAGTTCAATTCAAAGAATTTGTTTGATATTTTTATTTTTAGATTGTTCTAATATCTGTATTATTTATAAATTATTTATACGGTGGAGGGAATAATGAACAGCTCTAAATACCAGTCAGTATTGGCTCAAAACCTTAGGGCTTCTGTTAAAACACTTAAAATGAAGAGGAATTTCACCTTTCAGCATGACAACGACCCAAAGCAAACCTCCAGATCAATAAATAATTTGGCTTCACCGAAACAAGATCGAGGTTTGGGAATGGCCCAGCCAAAGTCCAGATCTAAATCCAACTGAAATTCTGTGCGCTGACCTGAAGAGAGATGTACACAGGAAATACCCAACCAATTTGACTGAGTTAGAATTCTTTTGCAAGGAAGAATGGCAAAATATTACTAAGTTAAGATATGCCAAACTGACTGACTCTTACCCAAAAAGATTGAATGTCAAGGTAAAATCTAAAGGTATTTCACCAAGTATTCGTTTAAGGGTGTGCACAGTTGTGCAACCCGTTTATATTATAAATGTTTTATTTTAAAAAAATTTCCCTAAACAATTCCCCAAAAGGTTCTGACACGAATGATCGTGGTTTCATTTATTATGATTATTTTTATGTTATTAATATTTTTTTATATTATTATTATTATTATGCATCACAAAATCCTGCCATTTTAACAGGGGTGTGTAGACTTTTTATATCCACTGTATGTACATATACATTTATTTGTTTCATGTTATTTATTTATTCATATGTTATTTATTTAGTAATATTAATATCTATTAACGACTTCTATTACCATAGATGGGTGAAACCTAAAATGAGAATGTCATGTAGTTACAAGAAACTGCACACACACACACACACACACACACACGCATATGTATGTGTGTGTGTATATATATATATATATATATATATATATATATATATATATATATATATATATATATATATATGTATATATGTATATGTATATGTATATGTGTATATATATGTATATGTGTGTGTGTGTGTGTGTGTGTGTATATATATATATATATATATATATATATATATATATATATATATATATATATATATATATATATGTATATGTATATGTATATGTGTATATATATGTATATGTGTGTGTGTGTGTGTGTGTGTATATATATATATATATATATATATATATATATATATATATATATATATATATATATATATATATATATATATACACACAGTGAGGGAAAAAAGTATTTGATCCCCTGCTGATTTTGTACGTTTTCCCACTGACAAAGAAATGATCAGTCTATAATTTTAATGGTAGTTGTATTTGAACAGTGAGAGACAGAATAACAACAAAAAAATCCAGAAAAACGCATGTCAAAAATTTTATAAATTAATTTGCATTTTAATGAGGGAAAAAAGTATTTGACCCCCTCTCAATCAGAAAGATTTCTGGCTCCCAGGTGTCTTTTATACAGGTAACGAGCTGAGATTAGGAGCACACTGTTAAAGGGAGTGCTCCTAATATCAATTTGTTACCTGTATAAAAGACACCTGTCCACAGAAGCAATCAATCAATCAGATTCCAAACTCTCCACCATGGCCAAGACCAAAGAGCTCTCCAAGGATGTCAGGGACAAGACTGTAGACCTACACAAGTCTGGAATGGGCTACAAGACCATTGCCAAGCAGCTTGGTGAGAAGGGGACAACGGTTGGTGCGATTATTCGCAAATGGAAGAAGCACAAAAGAACTGTCAATCTCCCTCGGCCTGGGGCTCCATGCAAGATCTCACCTCGTGGAGTTGCATTGATCATGAGAACAGTGAGGAATCAGCCCAGAACTACACGGGAGGATCTTGTCAATGATCTCAAGGCAGCTGGGACCATAGTCACCAAGAAAACAATTGGTAACACACTACGCCGTGAAGGACTGAAATCCTGCAGCGCGCGCAAGGTCCGCTGCTCAAGAAAGCACATATACATGCCCGTCTGAAGTTTGCCAATGAACATCTGAATGATTCAGAGGACAACTGGGTGGAAGTGTTGAGGTCAGATGAGACCAAAATGGAGCTCTTTGGCATCAACTCAACTCGCCGTGTTTGGAGGAGGAGGAATGCTGCCTATGACCCCAAGAACACCATCCCCACCGTCAAACATGGAGGTGGAAACATTATGCTTTGGGGGTGTTTTTCTGCTAAGGGGACAGGACAACTTCACCGCATCAAAGGGACGATGGACGGGGCCATGTACCGTCAAATCTTGGGTGAAAACCTCCTTCCCTCAGACAGGGCATTGAAAATGGGTCGTGGATGGGTATTCCAGCATGACAATGACCCAAAACACACGGCCAAGGCAACAAAGGAGTGGCTCAAGAAGAAGCACATTAAGGTCCTGGAGTGACCTAGCCAGTCTCCAGACCTAAATCCCATAGAAAATCTGTGGAGGGAGCTGAAGGTTCGAGTTGCCAAACGTCAGCCTCGAAACCTTAATGACTTGGAGAAGATCTACAAAGAGGAGTGGGACAAAATCCCTCCTGAGATGTGTGCAAACCTGGTGGCCAACTACAAGAAACGTCTGACCTCTGTGATTGCCAACAAGGGTTTTTAAACCAAGTACTAAGTCATGTTTTGCAGAGGGGGTCAAATACTTATTTCCCTCATTAAAATGCAAATCAATTTATAAAATTTTTGACATGCGTTTTTCTGGATTTTTTTGTTGTTATTCTGTCTCTCACTGTTCAAATAAATCTACCATTAAAATTATAGACTGATCATTTCTTTGTCAGTGGGCAAATGTACAAAATCAGCAGGGGATCAAATACTTTTTTCCCCCACTTTATATATATATATATATATATATATATATATATATATATATATATATATATATATATATATATATATATATATATATACTCACACACATACACTCACACACTTATAACGTCATGTTATCAAGCATTAGCTTCCCTAAGAACACCTTTCATCTCATTCTGCTTGGTATTCTGTACAGAAAGCTTGTAAACACGATATCACGTGTGTGCGGTGAGATCTGGTAAGAGTGAAAGGCTTATCTCTTCACAGAGGGACTTCATGCGCTACAGGAGACTGGCCCTGAGGCACAAGTGCAAATGAAACCCCAGGCTTCAGAACAGACATGGAGACGCGTTCATCATACCCCGTCTGAGTCTGAACACTGAGCTCAAGCCTCTTCTGTATGAACGTTCTTTTTAATGAACTTTATGAGAAATAACAAGTACATCCAGGACACTTGCTTCTCATTGCTATTTATTCAGGGCTGCTCTCTGTTTGAAAGTGTTATTTTGTTGAATTTGTGTGTCTTTGAGAGAAATCGTACTTTCATTTAAAGTCTTCAATTTTTTAATCTGTTTCCTCATCCTTTATGCTGGCCTCTGCCTGCTGCCTTTAAAAAAAGCTCTCTTTCTCTCTCTCTTTTCTCTTTCTCTCTGTGTGTGTGTGAATTACTCTTTTTTTCTGTTTGTTCTCTATTAAAGCCTCCACTTCTTCCTCTACAAAAACATCTAGTAATTCAGTATCACGATCATATTCCATGCCTTTTATGGCTGGATTGTTTTTCTTCTTAATGCTTCTGTCAGAGAAGAGACCCAGATCAAATCTAATTATCGCCACCGTTATAAAAAATATGTATTTTTTTCCCCTTCTGATGTTCCAGATAGACAGTTTTTTTTTTCCAGTTTCATAATTTGATTTATTTCTATATATCAGGACATAAATGTGCACTGAGCACTGAAAAGTTATGCAGATGTTCTGACACTTTTGAGGATTTAGATGCATGAATAGCCACGAGCTTAGAATTGATAATGGCCGGAATAACACAACCAGCTGGTCATTATGGTGTGTTGTAGCAGACGGTTTTGTGGTTTTGTCAGTATATCTGTGCAGTGCTGGATAGTGTTTCGTGACTTGGAGAAAATAAGTTGGCAGGCATCAGAGGAACTGTTCGCTTGTCTTTCAACAAGACTTAGTTTGATTTAGTTATATGAAATTGGCACTTGGATGGATGGATGGATGGATGGATGGATGGAGGGAAGGAAATGTAAAATAATGTAAATATCATTAATAGATAGTAATAGAGTAAATATATATATTTTTTAAAACATGACATTCAGCTTATAGCTTTAACAGTTTTACTCTCATTGCAAGCTCAAAAAAAATATCCTCAACTTGTTGTACTTGACTACTGGGTCCAATTTAATATCAAAAACTCAAGTAAAACCAAACTATGCGCTACAAAACTAAATAAAATGCAAAATAGTTGTACATTTTGTAAAATTTTGGAGTGCAGGAGGTTTTGCTGGAGTATACACTTTTCCACCTTTAGTAACAAGGGGTTATTTCTCGGATGATTAACAGTTCTAGCTTTCTAAAGAAGCTCTTCTTGGAACTTTTCCTGAAAGGTCTGTTGTTAAGGTTCTGCCTAGAACTGTTAAGAATTTCCCCAAAGGGACCCAATTAATAAACCTTTTAGGTTGTTGGGTTGAATTCTTTCCCCAAGAGCGTAGTTCTCAGTCACCTGACCTGATGACCGCCTGCTTTCAAGACACTTTGTGTCCAATCTTCTAGATCATCAAGCAGGTTCATATACCTCTAATAAAGTGATACAGTACGATGTTGTTATTTAGTACTATCTTAGAATTAAGTGCTGATGAGAAACACAAATCTACGGATTGCCTCTTTCCTTTCACTGTGTTTTTAGCTCGGCTAAATCTTCACGATGCATTAACTGGAGGTGTGAGATATGCATCACTGAGTGTACGGCTCAGCTATTAGCACCCTGATTGTATTTCTGTGTGTCTCAGGCCCTCAGTAAATACCCACCACTCTTCAACGACATCTCCTTCTGGCTGCCGGCTGCAGGCTATACAGAGAACGACTTCTACGATTTGGTGCGCAGCATCGGAGGAGATCTGGTGGAGAAGGTCACACTGCAGGACCAGTTCACTCATCCAAAGTAAGAGCAAGAACATTTATTTTATTACTGTTTGTTTGTGCAGGAAGTGACTGTACCACTACTAAGGAAAATAAAAGCAGAACACTCAAATCCAGACAAAAGAAAGCATTTAATGAATATGTTTATAATGAAAAGTCGTAAAATAAAAGTGTAGAGGCTTGTAGAAGCATGTACACCCAACAGGATCTTTGCTTTCTCCCCCGGTGTGCAGTTCTATCAGTATCAAATACATTGGAAATCTGTGTGTTCTTAGAAAACAGGCTCCATCTAGGGATTTTTATTTGTTTGACCCTCTTTGTTTGGCTAGAACTTTTAACAATCTAAAGAACCTTCAAGGAGCCCTTGTCTTTTTGCCAAGAGTGTAGATAGGTGGCTGGGTAGGTAAGTAAGTAGTTAGGTAGGTTGGTAGATGGATGGATGGATTGATTAGGGCTGGGCGGTACAGCTAAAACATTTATCACATTATAATGTTTCATAGCATTCAATATCAGTAATTATTGATAAGCTTCAATCTTTTTTTTTTAAACAAAGAGCAGTAGAACAAAAAGGTTTTTGAATTTAACCACTGTATTTTTAGTTTACCCACTTTTTATTTAGACGACCAACAAATCATTTTAGTTTTAACAGTCAAAAACAAAATATAATTTAAACAAATATCTTCTGTTGTATCTTATGTGAAGATCAAATAAATAAGTATTTAAGAAACTCTTGAACTTAATAAATAAAATGTTACAGAATGTGTGCAATTATAAATAAAAGTGTAAATATAGAACAATCGAGGCAAACTGTAAGGGAGATCAACATCGCATTATAGCGCAGAATCGGACTCCTGGTGCTCTGGTTTGTGCTCAGCCTGTTAGCATAGTTAGCCTAGCTCTGTATAAAACTTTCACGTTAACACTTACTTCCGGATAAAACTCTGTTGGGGTCCGCGTCTGACGAGCCGAGCTCCTGCTCTGAGGACACTCACTGTCCTCCGCAGAGCCGACATTTTAACAGAAAACACAAAAAGCGGCGAAATGTCTCATTTCTTCCTCGCCCGCTGTTCAGAGTCACATGCGCTGTACATGTGCGGAACACTGCGCATTTGCACTACAAGTCTCTTGCAGCTTGTTTCTCCGTATTTGGCTGGGACGTTTTTTTTTTTTTTGTTTTTTTTTTTGCTGCAGAGCTTACACACAACGGTGTTCTGATGTTGGTCAGACGAAAAGAAAACAAAGAAACTGCCACGCTGGTGAGCTGACACGTCCTTTTTTATTCACAATCTCCTCGGCAGGCTCTGAACTCATTTCCACATGTGCTCTGATGTCACATGGCGATGGCGCAGCCGAACCCCACAGATACGCAACTTCTTATTGAATGTTTGCTTATCACTCGTGCACACTCCTTTATCAAGGCATATGATAGGCTGTTTATGATCCAGGGACAGATCATACAACATGATGGTTCCCTTCCTGTCAAGGTGCCAAATAGGTACCTTTTAAAAACCCTTACATGTCTAACTGATTGATGGATCAAAGGATGGATGGTTGGATGGATGGGTAGATGGAAAGAAAGATGATTGATTGATTGAAGGATGGATGGATTGAAGGTAAGATGGACAGAAAGAAGGAAAGATGGAAGTAAAGACTGATTGAAGGATAGAATGAAGGAAGAAAGGCTGGATGAACAGATGGATTGAAGGTAAGGTGGATGGATGGATGGAAGGAAGGAGGAATGGAAGAATTGTTTAATGAATTGACAGAAGGAAGGAAGGAATGATGGATGGGTGGGTGGGTGGATGGATGGAGAGAGTGAGGGATAGAAGGGCTGATTGATGGATGCACAGAAGGAAGGCAGGAAGGATCGATGGATTCGATTATCATTGCTCAAAGGGGGAAAGATTGCATATGGCATTTACACATTTTACATAATGGCTTTATGAATCTCTGTGTGTAAACCCTCATCAGTAAGGACTCTATACTCACCAGGTCTAATGAGAGGACTGGCCTTGAGTGTCATGCTGGTGCTTATCAAAGTCAGAAGGCGTCATTTGAAATCAGGCATTCCATCTCCATTCCATAATGCATTTGACGTGCATGAAACTCATTTTACACAAATTGCCTTTGTCATGTCTACGGTATGTGAGCAATCTTGCTTTAGTAAATATAACCAGCAAATATTTGTACTGTAGATTTCTTATAAACATGCATTACCGATGTATATGATCTCTTAGAGGTCATTAATCCCATGTGATTTTCATCCCTATGTCCGATAGCACACAGCTTCAGTAGGATATATTACCTAAAATATCACCCAATGTGTTGTTTAGATTATGGGCATAGATGGGCCAGGATAGGTGAGAGATGGTTATTATTTATTAGTTGATAAAATTGCCGCATCCCAATTTGCATTTCAGGCGATCCCAGATAGGGTTTTGCCCCCAGGGTTGACAACCTAACAGAAAAGGTTCCAAGTGGAACCATGCTGTAAAGCTAGAGCCATCAAAGGAGCTTCAAAGTAAGCTTTTTTACCAAGAAGTTAACGTAAACAACCCCATCACACACTAGCCATTTTAACCATTAACCAACCGGTCTCCTTATCTTGTTTCCTCTCATTACTTATCATTAAAGCACTGCCACAGTATCTTTTATAACTCAGGATCTTCTGTACTCCTAGTGTTGATGGCCTACTCACCACACACCAACCATGTCACCATTTGGTTGTGTGTTGTATTTAATGCTCTGTGTTGTATTTATTGTATTGTCCCATTGGTTGTATTTATTGTATTGTATATTGTGCACTGCCACTTTGTCTCCCTCAGTTTTTACATTACATTTCGATTGTGTACACCGCTGTCTCTGACCACTGTAATATCACACCAAGGCATTGATTGATTGGAGAGCGCTATTTCACTCTACTGTATACTTGTATATGGCTACAACGACAATAAAACTCTAACTCTGAAAAAGAATATCAGACAGTTAAGTAGGTAGACAGATAAATACACTCAGGCTTAAAGAGTTCCTCAGTTTCCCATTTTAAAAGGTCTATTCAGATCCTTGAAACAGAGAAGGTTTTTTTTTTTTTTTTTGTCTATATTATTGTTTGCTCCTTAATGCTTCTTGCTGTTTTAGCCAGGAAGGGCTGGGAGACATTGTCTGGCATAAACATTATCTGAACATTGTATGGGATATCATTAGGATGAACACCATTTTTTTCCCCTGCCACTGCTTTCAGGGGTCTAGAGTCAACCCATTGATGTTCTGTTTTCTTTTTAGTTTATTGATCATGTTAGTCTCTCTCCTTTTACCATCGCAGCACTCCCTCCCTCTCTCTCTCTCTCTCTCTCTCTCTCTCTCTCTCTCTCTCTCTCTCTCTCTCTCTCTCTCTCTCTCTCTCTCTCTCTCTCTCTCTCTCTCTCCGAGAGCAACCGTCTCTCACATGTTAACCATAAACCTTTCAGACTGATAGCTAATAGGGCAGACCTGGCGAGCAGCTGGGAATTGGTTAGGACTAAACTGGGAGAAACCTGTGTAGAAATGAAAATGATGAAGTTAGCTCTGGCCATTCTTGTAGTTGGTTAATGTACTGTCTTGCTTCACACCCAAATACACACTCCACTTTACTCTTGTGAATACAGGCCTCATCATTACTCCAGAATCTGATGATCAAGCTTTAGCACAGGCACAAGGTCAAATTCACACATGCACAAACAAAAGCACAGGTTGATTTTTCTTCCTGCTGCAGACAACTATGCTTAAAACTATGCCCTGATTATTTTTGACAGTATATTTAACGATCAGTGATCACCTCTCACTTCCTGTTTGATGGCCAATTTGTGTCCTGCTGTGCTCTATGAGCTAATGGTGGGAGCATTAGGGCAAGATGATGCTGTGGCATGTAATACGATGATGCAGTTTAGTTCAGTGTTAATGACAGGAGGAGGCAGGCTTAAACGCTCTCAGTGGCTCCATTTTGAACTTTCTAGTGTTTCAGATATCGCACTCATTTTAGTAAGCACCAAACACATTAGCTCTCCTGTTCGCTCTCCTGTTCTTTCTCGCTTTGACCCTGTTTTGCCCCTTTGATATCCATTCTGATGGGGAGGCGTTCACCCATGGGTGTGTGTGTGTGTGTGTGTGTGTGTATGTGTGAGAGAGAGAGAGAGAAACAGCAAGGCAGAGAGAGAGATCCAAGACCTGCAGTGCGTAAAAAAAAAGACTGCAAGCATTTATCTCTGTCCTCTCTCTTAATCTTTTTTTAAATAGCAGCTTTTTCCCTCCTTCTAGCTTAATGACATCCATAAATAAAAAGGCAAACAGAGGTGATGAGAGTCCACGCTGGGTCGGCGAGCAGCAAAGTCATTATTATGCGTTTGTCTGTATATGTGCTTTTCCCTAGTTTCATTTTCATAATGTGTATCTGGCTACATGAGAGGCATTCCTGATTCCTACTTGCTTTTGTTTTTTTTTTTTGTGTCTGTGTGTTTGTCTTGTTTGCACGTGTGTATGTGAGAGAGTGTGAGTAAAACGATAAGTGGGCTGGTAACTATGTGTTTTGCTGCAGAACCCTGCATTATCGCATTTGCCCGAAGGGGGCGGACGTTTCTGCTTGTATTCACCTCCATCCTCTCCGCCTGTCCTCAAACACCATGAGTAATGACAGAGGACGGACCATCACGTCTCGACTGGGCCTCTTGCGCAGTGACCTTTGGAAAAATGTCGTTTTGTGGAAATAATGCAATGCCCTGATATCCGCACATTTTTGCTGTATTGCAGTAGTGTTGACTCAGCACTTTTGCAGCCTGCTAATATAATGATGAGGATGATGAAGACAAAAGTCGAACTGTCAGTCCTGTTAAAGGAAAGTTCTAGAAATACACACACTTGTACTGCTGTCACGGATGTATCTATATATACTATAAACTATAGAATGTTTGTGGACATCTGACCATCACACTCGTACTGTTGCCACAATACTGGAAGCAGACAATTGTATAGAATGTCTCTGTATGCTGCAGCATTATAATTCCCCTTCACTTGAACTAAGAGGTCCAAAACATGTGTGGATTGGAAGAACTCGAATGTCCTGCACAGAGTCCTGAACTCAATCCCACTGAACCCCTTTGGGATGAACTGGAACACCGACGGCACTCCAGACCTCCTCACACAACATCAGCCTGACCTCAAGAATGGTGAAAGATTTGCCTTCATGATCATAAATAACTATTATTGTTGCTTGTGATGATAATGGAACATCTGTGAAACAGATGTTTCACCCCCACCCCCGATTCTAATTGGAAGTTAGACTCCTGCCTCCTCCCTGTCTGTGTGTGGAGTTTGCATGTTCTCCCAGTGCTCCAGGGGTTTTCTTCCTGGTAATCCAGTTTCCTCGCCCAGTCCAAAGACATGCATTGTAGGCTGATTGGCATTTCCAAATTGTCCATAGTGTGTGATTGTGTGTAATTGCGCCATGCGATGGGTTGGCACCCAGTCCAGGATGTCCCCTGCCTTGTGCCCCGAGCTCCCTGGGATAGCCTCCAGGCTCCCCGTGACCCTGTGTAGGATAAACTGTATGGAAGATGTATGAATGGATGGGTATTCAAACTTCAGCATTAGATTAAGTATGTCTATTGAAGGAGTGCTGCTTTCTTCAGGGTCCCTGGTTCGATTCTGAGATGGGGTTACTGTCTATGTGGAGATTCACATGTTCTCCCCTAGTCTGAGTGGGTTTTCTCGCAGTTATTTACAAACAAGCCAGTAGGTGGATTCACAACTCTAAACTGGCTCTAGGTGTGAACGAGTGTGTGCATGGTGTCCTGCGATGAACTGGATTTCTATCCAGGGTGTGTTTCCATCTCATGCCCGGTGTTCCCCGGACTCCGGATCCACCTCAACACTGACCAGGATAAAGAGGTTACTGAGAGTGAGCGAGTATATTTCAATAAATTAGGACGCATCCATAAATCTAGAGAGAGGCAGAAAAAACATGCGTGTGTGTATGTGTACAAATATCACATGACTGATTATTCTGGTCCATTATCTATGAATGCACACTTTATAACCATTAAAGATAGAAAAATAGTAGTTTTTGTCCACTGCGCTCTATACAAAGCCACATGCTTAGATAGAATCCATCATTTCACACTGAAAGGCTCATCTGTGGGACAGTAACAACTAGTTTAGTGATAATATATGGCATGTTGGAGCTGAACATAGACTTGGCTTGCTTTTGTTTCTTCCGTTCTTTTTGTGACTGTTGCATATTGTTTTTATTTATTTTTTTTGTTGTTGTTGTTTTTTTTTTGTATATTTACTGTGACACCATTATGTCAGGGATATGTCGTGTGTCTCCATACATGTGCGCTGTGTCATGACAGCTTTCAGATGCACGGCCGTGCTGTGGCTCAGATTTAATATGGCACTTGACGTAAACTATCTGCAGTCACGGAAATTTTATGATTATTGTTTACAATATGTTACGATTGTTATGAAGAACTTCGAAGAACTGAAGAAAGCAAAGCGTGCCACATTTTTAAAATTGCATACCTGAGAAACACTTGTACATTAAGAACATTTAAGAAATGTTTCAGATGCAGTATTAATCAGTTTTTCAATTAAATGTGAAACAGTTTGATGTACTATTACTTGTTGGACCTGTTGTAGAGATGGGTAGTAGTAGTAGTAATAATAATAATAATAATAATAAGTATTTATAAAAGATTTTACAGAGTAACCAGAACAGTTAAAATGCAATGAATAAATATGCTTAGATAAAATATTGACTGAATATCGACTATGTTTTAAGACGTAAAGGCTGTCAGTCAGACTTCACAGTTTTAATTCCAAATCTTGATCAGTGGGGCTAAAAAGTGGGACTCCACCCCTTTCTTTGTGAGGACTAGAAATGTTTGAATTATTCCATTCATAATTTCAAGACATTTTCTTCCCACTTTAAATGCTTTAATTATTTTTAAGTTGCTGAATTGGACTTCCATATTCTGTTTATTGAGCTACACTAATTCATTATTTTGAGATTTGAGAGTATTTGTCATACTCATTGTTTTGAGAAATCATCATTTTGAAAAGCCGTTTTGTTATTGTTAACCTAGTAAGAAATTCTAGCTATTACAGCTTAGTAAATGGTCTTACTGATTTGTTTTGTTTTTCCAATGAAAAAGACTTCCTCAGTGCAGAAAATAGCCGTTTTTTCCCATCCCAGAACGTCTGTGATCTGGCAAAATCGATACTTTTTGTCTAGTCTTGTTTTTCGAATAAACATCATAGTGAACTCTTAGTGTGCCTCCGTTGCCTTTGTGTATCTTCAGCCTCTTTTTGGTTTTAAAATAGAAATTGCATGGCTCCAGCAGGGCTTGATTGTTGCCTGAGACAGCCCTGGTTTTTGGGGCAAAAGTATTTATACTTTTTAAGTATTAAGCGCATTCACAATTTCTTGTGAAAAGTTCATGGACCTTGTAAAATAAATAGTTGTTAAAAGACTCAGAATCTTGAAAGCAATTTTTTCTTGAAGTGAGTGAAAACCTCTTGTAGGTGGCAAATTTGTGTGGAAAATTCAATAATGAGCTACTTCTCAAAAAAAAGAAGATAATGGATACTGTATTAATTTAACAGTAATTCAATTTGTCAGACATTTTCTTCACATTTTTTTTTTTCAGTTTCTCTCAGACTGTCCACCAACTATTTCAAACAGCTGAATTTTTATAAATAGTAACACGGTGGTCTGTACTGTCCGTATGTGACCACTCATGCTCATATGCTCATGGCATGCCTGGGAAGAAAGGGACTGAGCTTTCTTGAGGCACGGCGCTTGCCAAGCCTAGCCATAAGCTCATTCATTTCCTCCGTCTTATTTATCAGCGTGAGGACAGTCCCTCAGCGTGGAGACTGCAGGGTTCGCTGCTTGCCGTCACTGCTGTTAGCGCTGAAAGCTCTGGGCAGGTGAGAAACGCCATGAAGCAGATTTGCCTCAAGCATTTGTGCTTGAGCAATGTTGGATTTTATCGGCTCTAACCGGGTTTCTGGACTTCTGAATCAAGTTGTAATTGTCTGTAAAATGTACCTTGTGTGTGGCACAAAT
>NC_030416.2:30961567-31041567 GCF_001660625.3 Ictalurus punctatus
ACACACACACACACACACACACACACACACACTCCCATCCTGTCAGAGCATGTATTAAGTGACGGCAGCCTCTCCTCTGTGAGGGAGCAGGCAATGCTTGATAGCATTAGCAGGTTGGAGTGTGCGTAATTGTGTCGCCTGTAGATTTATAGAGTCTGACAAGCCTCGGCCGAGGCTGCTGAGTAATCTCTGTGTAATTGAGAGTAGAGGTCACCAGAGGGAGACCGTGCCGCCCCCTGACAATTCCCTAAGGCACTTCTGCATATGAGATTGTGTGTGTGTGTGTGTGTGTGTGTGAGAGAGAGAGAAAGAGAGAGAGAGATCCAGAGACCGAATATTTACAGTCATGTGTTCACGTTCCTAAACCAATCCTTCTGTAATTCGTCATCTCTACCCAGTTACGAATGCATTAGGTGTGAAGTGAGGGTGTGTATGTGAACGACGAGAGTCTGAAAAATGTGAGAAACATTAGTCAAGCACAGAAATATATCCCATTCCCTGTTTATATTCTTGTGCGATACCAAACCTGTTTTGTGTCGCTGTGAAATTGGCCCACATGCAGCTGTGCTGGTGTCAATCTGCCTCCGCTACTGCGGACTCGCCGCCACAAACAGGTGTACAAGCTCACCGAGACCAGCGGTCAGGCCCAGTCCTCATCAAACGGAGCTGTCACTGCGTCGGTTTAAAGGACGGAAAGAGAGAGAGAGAGGCGGAGCGCAGCCAAGGGTGGAGAAGGAGAAATGGTGAGAGGAGAGTGAGAGTTAGACACAAAGACAGGAGACGGGGGACACATTATCGCCGCCTGTCACAGCCACTACTGTATCAGAATTTGTGCTGGATGAGGTGTTTACTGGAGGATTGAAGATGTGGGATAGGGAGTCGTGTTTAAAGGATTTTCCTCAGGTCATACCAAGGACACTCCAGAAGAGAGCCACTGCGTTCTCATCATGACTGTCATGTTTCCCAATAGGGGGAGACTGAATTGTGCTGTATTGCAATTCAGACACATTGATACGCATATAGATCTCTCCGTTTGGCCATTTTAAGATATAATATTTTGTATAGTCATGTGTTTCATATGATGTGTGCTCATGATGAATTAATATCTAATGTTTTTTTTTTTTTTTTTTTTTTTTTTATAAATTAGGGGTAAAACACAACATGCTGTTAATAATCAATAACAGGTTAGTGTGAAGTGGAATTACTATTAACACCCCAAACTGATTATTTTCCAATAACAACAAATCCCAAAAGTGTTTTACTTCTCCTATTTCACAGCAATTCGCCAACAATAAAAAAAAAAAATTATGATTATTATTAATTATGAAAATTATGAAAGAATGACACAAACTTCTTTTAAATCCGTTTTGATCTGTTTTTATCCATTTATGTTCAAAATTAATGTTGTGGAAAACAAGTTCCCGTGTCGAGATACAGCTTTTAGTCTGACTATTGCAAAGCACTGTTTTGGACATACTGTAGAAATTACACGAATTCTTTACAGTGTAAAGTTCATTAAAATGCATGATACTTTTTTCCCCTTTGTCCTGTTATGTGTCCAATAAGATCTGTAAGTCTGTCAATCATTTAAGCTCTTTTTTTCTGCCTCTCTCTCTCTCTCTCACACACACGCACACACACACACACACACACACACACACACACACACACACACACACTCATTATCTCTAGAGTTAATTAGGCTCATTGTAACAACAAAAAAAAAACCCTGGATATAGATTTCAAAGAAGAATATTGAATGATGACTGGGCAGGTTGTCTCTAGACAAGACTTGATCTGAATTCATGAAAAAGCTCATAAATTTATGTCAGCTGACCTCCCTTATGTCAGCCTCCATATCAGATTTACACCTTCCTTTCTACTCAGTACTACATTTCTAAATGAGGCCTGATCTGTCTGTGTACATGGTTCATATATCAGCGAGGCAGCATGCAGTGGCTTTGTTTTTGTGTGTAGGCTGAGAGGAAACCGAGGGTGAAATGTGATGAAAGCCATGGTGGGGGAAATCGATGTGCGAGACGGTGGCTAAAGAGATCACCCCAGGAGGAGGGCGTCTCACGCGGGCCTGCAGGCTGAGGGAATATTGATTCCCGTTCCTCCATTTCTTTAATGAGAATGTTTGCTAATTAGTGTACGATTGTGAAAGAGAGAATGTTTTAACCTTCACCTCATGTGCATATCTCATAATGTAATATACAGTAGAGAATGAATTTAATATAAATTATGGAACAGACCTTGGTCGATGCATTAGGTTTTAATGATTTATGTGGAATTATAATTTTAAAAAAATATAATATAATTTTCATTATGTTTGTAACCAGCAGATGAGCCGAGTCAGGGTCAAGGTCAGAGCAAGCTCTGAAATATTTCTTCAGTAGCTTTCTTCTTGTTTGAAGTATATTTTAAGAGTATTTCAGGCATACAAATTAGTAACAAGAAGGACTAGACTTGGCGGTGGAGGCATTGGCGTTGGTGTCAAGTTCAACTTGTTTATAGTATTTTATTGTTGCTAAGATGACAACAATGCATGGGATTATATTATAAATAAAATATGAGCTCTGGAGTGTTTATTGTCTTAAAAATTACTAGTTAGAAACTAAAATATAGTTAGTTAATTATGTTGGTTATATGAAGGTATTGAATGAATGAGAGGAAATACTTATAGTAAGGATGCACCAATATCAGAGTTCTGGACCATTTGCCATATCTGATATTTGTCATATCTTCCAGTGTCAAATACTGACCCTAAGAAATGATCAAATTTAGAAATTAGGACTAGATTCGATATAGATAGCACTGTATATATTTCTATCAAATTGTAGAGAGAGATGCAGGCAGGCACAAAACATAGGAAAATGTAAATGGGCTGTATTGAAGCTTCATGCATACAGATGTTATCCCCTCAGACTGCCCTTCTACAACTCCTTGTCAAAAAAAAAAAAAAAAAAAAACCCGCTCCTTACAACCACCTGTCTCTGGGTAGCCTGAGATAGCAACAGCATACCAATAGCACCAGCATTTGTCTGTTTATGTAGCATAAAGTTCACTCACAGATGCTTGTCAAGGTATAAAACCAAGACTTGAACATATGGCCACTTTAAAATTTCTTTGTAGATCAACCATTAAATCATTGAAATTAAACTCATCTACTTAGAATCTGTTTCTTAAATAGATCATAGAGCCTTAATACTTTCTTGAGTAAAATATTAGTAGGAAGTAGGCCTGTCACTATAATTACTTTTGTTGGACGATATACTGTATTCATTGCGATAAACAATATTATTGTCTGATGTAATGATAATATAAAGTGGGGGAAAATAAGTCAAAAAAAAATTTCAGTAAATATATTTCCAATGAGGTTATTCACATGAAATTTTCACCAGACTTTGGTATTAACTTAAGAAATCTGTAAATATAAAGAATTCATAACATTAAAGTCTATAAATAAAGTTATGTGTAATAAAGTGGAACGACACAAAAAGTATTGAACACGCTAAGAAAACGTTCTCCAAGGCAAGAAACCTGCTGAAATCCGTAAGTAATTATACCCCCATCTGTGCAAATTAATATCAGCTAGGTAAGTAAATTGATGGTCTATAAAAAGGCTTTTTGTCACAGAAGAAACATCTCATGTTGGGTAAAAGCAAAGAGCTCTCCCAAGACCTTCACAACCTTATTGTTGCAAAACATATTGATGGAATTGGATACAGACGTATTTCAAAACTTCTGAATCTTCCAGTAAGCACCATTTGGGCCTTTGTTCACAAGTGGAAGCAACATCACGCCGTCATCAACCGGCCACTCACAGGAGCTCCTCGCAAGAATTCTGACCAAGGAGTCATAAGAATAGTCAGAAGAGTAGCCCAAGAGCCAGGGACTACTCGTGAAGAGCTCCAGAAACACTTGGAGGCAGCAGGTGCCATCGTCACAGAGAAAACAATAGGCAATGCACTCCACTGCTCACGCTCACCCCACAAGACTCCATTATTAAAGAAAAGGTGTGTCGAAGCACGTTTAAAGTTTGCTACAACTCATTTGGACAAGCCTATGAAATTCTTGGAGGTTGTAGTCTGGTCAGACGAGAGCAAAATTGAACTTTTTGTCTGTCATACTTCACATACTACACTACACATGTTTGGAGAAGAAATGGCACTGCACATCACTCTAAAAACACTATACCAACAGTGAAGTGTGGAGGTGAAGCATCATGGTGTGGGGCTGTTTTTCATCACATGGTACTGGCAGACTTCATATAATTGAAGGAACGATGAATGGATCCCTTTACCGGGAGATTCTTGAGAAGAATCTGCTGCCATCCACCAGGATGATGAAGATGAGATGTGGGTGGAGCTTCCAGCAGGACAACGATCCAAAGCGTACAGCAAAGGAAACTCTCAACTGGTTTCAGAGAAGTATCAAGGTGTTAGAATGGCCCAGTCAATTACCTGACTTGAATCCAGTTGAACAAGCTTTAAAGACAATATGTTTAGAAGAACGGGCCAAAATCACACCTGAATACCGCGGCCCATTAAGTTCTTCATACAGGAAGTGTCTTGAAGCTGTCATTACAAACAAATATTTCTCCACTATGTAATAAATACATTTCAGTTAGCGTGTTCAATACTTTTTTTCCTGTCATATTCCACTTTATTACACATAACTTCATTGATGGACTTTAATGTTTGGATTTCTTTATATGTGTGGAATTTTATGTGAATAGCCTCATTGGAAATATATTTACTGAAAAAATGTTGACGTGTTCAGTACTTATTTCCCCCGCTGTAATAGCAAAATAATGGAAGTACACCCTTTCGAAGCGCAATGAACTTTTAACTCTTAAGAATAAAACTACACAACCAAAACAATAAATAAAATAAACAATTTATGTGAATTCTTTATGCTTTAGTGCGTTGTTACAGAAGGAGTGTATTCCAAACACGCCTTACCATTTTATCATTCTACCTAGCGACTTACTTAAGTCAAAGTTCACTTTTGCATTCACGTCATTTTATGCAGAAGCAAGTTGTAATATTGTGTTTATGTTGTGTGTAAATGTCTGATTAATCTCATATGTGTTTAGGATGCCTTTGTGTGAGTTAATTAACCTGCTAGTAAAGTGCTTTAGTTTACCGCTGTTCATTCAGTGTTCAGCTTCATCTCACGCAGCTTAAGCAGCTCGATCCCAGATATTACTGACTACGACTGGATTATTTGAAACACTAAACTACTCTCTCTAGATTTTTCTTCTTTTAAAAGCATTGTTCGTGCATTGTTAATATCTTGCATAATTTTTTTTTCAACAGTATGCTTTAATTAAATTCAGTGCTAGTGCTCACTACACAGCTTAAATTTGAATGCACAGTTTTTGTGTTCGAATGTGCATTTTTATCTTAAATGCGACAAATATTTGAAGTTGGATTTTTTTATTTGACAGCCCTAGAGCAGACGAGAGGACAAAAGCAGCGTGACTGGCTTAAATCTTGGTGACATTCAGTCTTATTTAAACAAACTCGCATGTAAACACAACGGGCGATATCGAGGTCAGCAGGAATGATCGAGGTCATGTCCGTATATCGTATGACAATTCGATTATGTAATTATTGTGGCAGGTTTAATTGGAAGTTTGATTTAGTTTATCTTTCTTTTCAGAATAACAAGTGTAATAAATGTAATAGCAGTTGAAAACATAGAAAGGTAAGTTATAAGTCAAATAGCTTCGTTTAAACAATATGACTGTTCAAAATACAATAAACGCGTCAACAATTACCAAACAATTATTAAATTCTCGGTCAAATCTATGTTAAATATTATGATCTAGTTTTTCCTGCCTTGAAAGTCACACTTTCCTGACTTCATGTGTTCAAAGCTAAGTATAATAGTGTAATGTCTGTCAGACAGAGTCTGTTTATAATAATTACCAACACTTCTGAGAATAATGTTGACAGTAATATTCCTGACAGTTTTGTCTATATGGCTACTGTTCTTTTATATTGTGTGTATAATTAACAGCCAGGTGGTGCTAGCTAGGGAAATTGTTATCCTTAACTAGCTTATGCTTGGCTTTTCATATCTCTTAGTTGCCTAGCAACAATATTATCTTGACTTTAACCATTTGGATGGGAAGAGCATTGTGTTTTCACCTAAGCATGAATTGTATAACTCCTGAAGAGGGGCGTGGCCTGTGACTGGCCAGTGCTTTCTCGTTTCTGATTGGAAGAAAATATTAATCAGAGGTACAGTGAGGCAGGATTGAAGGGGTGTGTAGAATTCTTCCAGGAATACTGCTAACAGGGCATTTTGATTTTGTCTTTGAAAGCCTGGCTGCTTTGAGTGAGACAGACAGAGAGTGAGTGAATGAGGACATGCATGTTTCAGCATGTCAGTGCTTATGCTGCCTCATATTCTGGCAATTTGCTTTCCTTCACCTTGCTGAGTAAACTGCAGAATAAGGTCATGCAGAAAGTTGTGCTTCATCTGTAACTCCTCTCATTGAGAGTATATTCGCATAGTCTCTCAGACACTTGGGTTGAGCAGGCAAAATGTCCCGTCGAGGACTGACACTGGCAATCATCATTTACAAGGAACGCTGGGAAACATATTCAGGCCCCTTCCCTACACACACAAACACGCACACAAGGTCTGGACTGGCAGCAGTGAGCCTCTGCTGACAGGAAACTAAACAAACACTGAGCATCATGTTGCTGGTGTCAGCCAGTCTCAAAGTCAGAGGTCAATTAGTGAGTGACAGGGCTGTGGAGTTTTATACCCACAGAGAGGCGGAGGAGGAGGCAGAGGAGGATGGAGCTGTGGCTCTAGCTCAATAACGTCAAGCAGAGCCACTCCACTAAACAGGACCGACAGTCTGACTCAAAAATACATAGTGTGATATTTACCAAAAGTGTCAGGTTGAGAAGAGTAG
Source organism: Ictalurus punctatus (assembly GCF_001660625.3). Classification (NCBI taxonomy): domain Eukaryota; kingdom Metazoa; phylum Chordata; class Actinopteri; order Siluriformes; family Ictaluridae; genus Ictalurus; species Ictalurus punctatus. Next base: position 30,968,508 of record NC_030416.2, read on the forward strand.
AAACAGATGATTGAGAAGGAAGAGTTCAGCCATGTTGACAGGACAGGAAAATTCAGTCAGAAACTTGGTAACACTTTATTTGTATAGTACAAACAATCAACACCTATAGACTGTTAGACATTGTGTCAGGTGACTGACGTCAACCAGCCAATCAACTAAGCCATGTTTTATCAGTTTATGGTTGTTCATCATGTTTACATGATAATCTATTCACACTGTATAGTTAGGCCTGTCACGATAACTCATTTTATATTGTCCAAGAAATAATCGGGATAACCGATATTATTGTCATTTTAAGAGCATTTTATGCCACCGATTATAACAATAATATAATAGCATAGTTTTTGAATTCTGATGAAAATATCTTTTTAAATGTAGTCAATGTTTTGTCACGGTGTTGCTTTTTGCGGTTAGTGTAGGTTTAAATTCCTCATATTTCCGCAAAATAATTTCTTGCCCTTCAACCGGAAGTCTGCACACCCGCTTTTTTCCTTGTTGGCTGTTTGCGACAAAAATCTGACATTTATGTGCACGTGCATGCTGAGTAAACAGTGATTCAGGGTTAAAACATAGGCTGACTGAGATAGTTGATAACCAGCATCATGAAAGATGCTCACCTTAATTAACACGTGTTTGATTCGTTTCATTCTTTCATTCATGCTTATGTAAACAAACATGCATGTAAACACAGTGGGCATTATCGAGCTCAGCAAAAAGCATCGAGGTCATGTCTGTATATCGTATGATAAGTCGATAAAGTCATTATCGTGGCAGGCCTATGTTTAGTTTAGTTTATTGATTTATAAAGCGCATTGAAAACAACAGATGTTGAAACCGAAGTGCTGTACACGAAATATAAAGCAGAATTAAAACAAATTAAAAGAGCAAAAAAACAAACCAAAGAAAAGACCAATGAAAAATTTACACTCTCGATTAAAACATAAAGAATACAAATAAGTCTTCAAAAAGGATTTAAACACAGAAACGGAAAGCTTTACATAAATACCCTTACTATACATAAACTAAAGCTCTGTTCACACATATATCTGAAAATCTATTTGTTTTCCTGCGGTTTTCCCTCCCGTCCAGACAAAAACGGCATGTTGATAGGTGGTTCTGTTTTGTTTTGTAGCAGTGTATGTGTTTACTCTCTGCTTCAAGATTGTGTTACCTTTGTTGACTGGAGCTACAGACTCTGAACAGATTAGATACACTGGTTCTAAGCTTGAAGCAGAGAGTAAACACGTACTTATCTGTCTGAATGTCTGAATTGTTTTCCTCATCAACTTTTTTGACAAGGCATGTCAGCCCTTCACTAATCAGGCAAGAAAGGGTCAATAAAAATGTGAAAACATATGAAGTCTGAAATTGTTCCCTTTCTCAATTAGCTTAATAATTTACATAATTGCATGTGATGTCCTTAACAGAGGATGTGCAACAGAAGCCGCTATGGTTCAAGTTAAAAAAAAAACAAAAAACAAAAACAAGAGTCGTTGAACTATGGCCAGGTTTTTTTTTTGTTTTGTTTTGTTTTTACATACATTGATCGGTTCTGCTACAGCATTTTTCGAGCACTCGATTCGATTTGAAGAAATGCTTGGTCTGCATCCAACCCTGATCTATAGGCATACTAGACTAATCCCTTAAATTGCCTTATCTTTCATTTAATTTGAATAGTGTAATTTCTAGCGCTTGATATTTTGTAAATCATCTATAGACTATTAACTCATGCCTAGTCGTATTATATTTTTAAACTCTGTTCAAGTGGACCTTATGAATGCATTTCATGGCATGTCGTTGAAAGGTAGATAAACATCATTTGACATGGTGTGAATCGGTCAATGGGCTGCATCGTGATGGTCTATAAATAGTTCATAGAGTGTCTAAGTGAACAAATAGTGTTCAGAAAGAAGCTCGACACGAATATGAAGTGAAAAAGATTTCTGCAAACTTAACGGAGGGGGTTAGCAGGAGAGACAGAAACCTCTCCGATAATGAGAAAACAGTGCTCAGAACAAAATTACCTCTGTGACAGCCTCCACCTGGAGTGACAGATGAGTGCAGATGAAGGGAGAGACAGACAGAGAGATTGGAGTGAGGTAGAGAGGTGATGTTATGAGCTCACATCATGGAGCGGGTAATGAAGATGGCGGACACTCGCTGGTGACGCTTTTCTTGATGAACCCTGTCTGGATGGAGGGATGAGATTGAGATGCTTTGTTGGGGTTCGAGTTTGGGCTTGGGGGGAGTTGTGTGTGGTGGACGAGCACGCTGACAGATTGATTTGCACAGTGATTTGGGCTGTTCTCTCACTCCAGCATCATATGACAGCGCCTGTATTGTCTTGGGCTGCTCAATCGTTCCGTCATTAAAAAGCATTTGGCGTCATGAATTCTGTAATCGAGAGGTATGATCGCACGGGCAATTTGGTGACCTAATACATCACCAGAGATTAGGAAATAAAAACATTGGTGCATCTGATTGTCCTGTCAACCTCAGATGCCACACCATTGCGGTTTATATAAGGGATGCATATGATGTGATTTTTTTTGATGCTGCAGTTTGTAAAGGGATCACATTAGTCTGTGTTTTAATTTAGATAGAAAACTTTTCCTTGCAAAATCAATAAAATAGAAAAAGGAGAAAATAAGATTCACAAAAAGAATGAGATTGTCTTTTGGAATAAGAGTTTTTTTTTTTTGCAGGTGGGAAGCATACAAGTGCAATAATTTCAGTAAATAGCATGCATTAATTAGTGGTTGTTATGGGAGCTGGTCATGGCGACATATTTCTACTCCTACTGTGAATCAGAGTGAAACACATACTTGATTCAATCTGATTTGAGCAAATTGGAAGTATTTATAAAAAAAAAAAAAAGTCCAAATGTGGAGGAATAAAATGAGAAGTTCAACAGGTATCTGTAAATGTCATAGATCAAAAAGTTCTTTTATAAAAACAGAATGATCTTCGCAACAGTGTAACCGTGTCATCATTTGTAACTTCGTGTAATTTCACTTGCTGGTTCATATGTATTAAAGGCTGACATTTCCTAATTCTGTGAATATAAGAAAGCTGGAAAGCAATTAATTATTGCAATATCGCAGATTTGCATGTTTTAATATATAATAAAATTAAATATGGTGATGGAACTGAAATCAAAATCAATCTCGGGCAGAAAACAGGGAGCAGGTAATGAATGATTTATCGAATACTATAGAAATAATTAATAATAAAACACAAAGGTTATTAATAATACATCTTCTAATTAGGAGTTAATGTATTTATTCATAATAAAATATAGATTAATAATAATAACAACGGTATTTTTTTTTTTTTTTAACAGTGTCCAGCATTTACTTATACTTATTATGTTCTTTGGTCCAGATACTCAGAATGCACGCCATCTCTGTCCTCTGGCCATTATTTTGCATGTCAGTTTAGCAGCCTGCATAAAAAAAAAATACTGCCCACAACCCAAAATACAGAGAGTGTTGTTCACTTCTTGCATTTGGGTTCAATCGGTGTTGAATCATATTTATAATCAGAATTATGTAACAGCAATTGGCCCACTCTAGGGTTCGCTTTTACACTTGAGCATTTGTGGTGTTCTCACCTGCTCAAATAAAACACATTATTGTTAATTAAAAAAACACACACATAATGGTTTGAGTCAAATACTGTATTTGAGAAAGTGTATTAAATGTAGTTCACAAATTCTCTATATCAAACAAAGTAATCATTACAGACTGATTAGAAACAAAAAAAACAAAGTATGAATTCCTCAAGGCTTTTCCAAGGCGCTTCCTGTTCAAGGTCACCACAGATCTTGTACAGCTCAGAATGATGCTTGTTTATTCACCTTTCAAAGTCTGTTTTTATTTGCGCTGGGAAGAATTAGATCTAAATCTCTGAATTAGAGATCTTTTCTCCTTGTTCTCCAGCTGTTGCTCTTATCAAAAGCAGGAGTTTGATATTAAGTGAAGTGCACCCCAAGGTCACGGCTGCTTTATGACTTAATTTCTCATTAATATGAGCTCAGTGGCTGCTGATGGCCTGGTGCTCTAACAGCCTGATGTATTCACTGACACCGTGTGTGGTTTAACTTCACCGCATCCATCTGTTGCTTTAAGGCAGGCATGGGAGTTATGCCTTTCCATGGTGTGTTATTCCTCACACTTAGTGAGCACTAAAACGCACCTGAGCCGCCGCGTGTTTATGGCCCTGTAAAGGTTTACACGCCAAAATCCTGCCACACGTATCTCTTAAACGTTTCCTTATCAATGGATCAGAAGTGAATAGTAGTTGTTCCTGATGCTGTAATTATTGCTTTAAAAATTGCTCTGTAATGTGTGAAATACGTATGTACAAAAAACTAAAAGCAACACAGTGTTGGAGAACAAATAGCAATATCGCCCTGAGACAGAGGAAGCATGTGAGATCTTTTTGAAAATTTGTATCACTGTATTTGAAGGATACCTACACTGGACCTTCAGAGCACATTCACTGCATTAACACTTAATAAAGTAGTATTGAAGGATGTATGTAAGGTTATGTCAAAACTTGTGAGATGGCATAAATGATTTCCTGAAGTATATTGTTTTGTTTTGACATTAAAAAAAAAAGAGGAAACCTCAATTATTGTTATTCATGAGTCAACTGTTCAAGATGGTTGTGCTTGCTTTGTTTTTCTAAGCTGATATGGAAATGATTTGGTTTTTACTAACAGCACAATCATGATGTATTAAGAAATCATCTACTAAATGAACACGGTGCCTTAGCGGTTAGCACCAGTCCAAAGCTCTCCCAGTCCAAAAACATGTGTTCCAGGCTGTTATGTTCTTGTCCGATACCAGTCGCAGAACCAGAATCAGGACCCTGCACTGGCGGATTATCCTCTCATCCGAGCTCGGAAAGAAGTCACAAAGACGCAGAGTTCAGTGAAAGCTTCTTAGTTTAATGCTCACAAAGGTTTGGCATATACAGGACTATGCAAAAGTTTTAGGCACATGCAAAGAAATTCTGTAGAGCGAAGATGCTTTCAAAATAATGAAATTAAATGTTTCTACATTTTAAAAAAATACAGTAAAGAGCAGTAAACAGAAGTAATTGAAACAAAGTGAAAAGTGGCACAATCAGATTTCAAGTTTACGGGGGCAGTTACAGTAGTTTTTCACATGGGTGATAGGTGTTGGATAACTTTTTCACATCAATAAAAATACAAAAATAAAAACTGTGTTGTGTTTACTCAGGTTGCCTTTGTTTTCTGTTGTATTTCGTTTGAAGGTTTAAAACTATTTGGTATGAGAGATTTACAAAAACTGAAGAAATCAATACTTTTTCACAGCACTGTATGTATTTATACACCAGTGTAGTTAAATATTCTTATGTTCTTCTGTAACTGATCTCTAACCTGTGAAAAGTACATCTTCAGTAGTTACTCAGAGCTTTTGTGTAATTACATAGACACTTAATAAAAAGTAGGCCAGTGTGTAACCCTTTTTGCAGCCACTGGCAACCCAGTGCCCCAGTTACTTCATATAAGTTATTCCATCACATATTAGTCCAAGAGTGGAATTCAGACCACCAAAAGGCAAGTGCTACCCAATTACCAGGAAAAGTGTATCAACAGGAACAGGATATTAATATTTCTGTGAAGCGGGATTGCAGTGAATATATGAAAATTAGATGCACCACCCCTCACCAGCTGCCACTGAGTTCATAGGAGCCCTAAGATCCTGCACAGAGGCGCATTATTCATTACATTAGTAGCCAAACCTGAAGTTCTCATCACTTGGAAACCACTTGCTGCTGCAGAGGATGGACCAATATGGACAGCCTAAAGATACATGAGATTACTGTAGATGGGACCACTTTGAAACCACGAAGATGACTTTGGATTGCAATTAATACAAACAGGTTTGCTATGATGAATTAGGACTGCAATTGTTATGATAGCTTTAGGACTGCCATTGCCAGGGTCAGTTTTACACACCAGTCTCCATCAGGGAACACTTGATAACTTCAACAAAATAGACTTCATGTAGTACACATTTATAGAAGGGATTTATTTATAATCGCACTATCTGGTGTCACCCAGATGAGGATGGGTTCCATTTTTTAGTCTGGTTCCTCTCAAGGTTTCTTCATGTTGTCTCAGGGAGTTTTCCCCTTCCACCATCACCATTGCTCATTTACAGGTCGCCAACTCGCTTGTTCATTAGAGATAAATTAAAAATATTTCTGTAAAGCTGCTTTGTGGCAATGTCCAATGTTAAAAGCGCTATGCACCTAAAAAAAATGTATTGAATTGAAAGATCTGCTTCATTGATTTCTTTTGATGACATTCCATTAATATGACTTGTATGTTGTTAAGTTGTACATCTTTCTTAAACAAACATACTTTCTGTAATGCACTTACTATTTTTACACCAGACCATAATGTACAGGCTGTATTAACTTAACCCAGCATTAGAGGTATTGATTAGCACCGTCAGAGGGAAGGGATGAAGGAAAGAAGGCACTCTCACATTACCTGATCAACCTGGGAAACGTCTGATTTAGCCACACATTAACTCAACCCCATCTGCTCAGGATCTGCAAGTTCACCCATTAGGAACCAGCACATCCATTTGGTGGATATGTTCTAATACATTTCCATTGCTGTGCATTTTGTGGGTAAGATGGTTGGGTTTAAAAAGGGATTGCAGTCAGACAAAGGTCTTTAAAGCCGGTCCTCATTTTATCAGTTCATTTCGCTAGAACTTATCGGCCCTCCAATGCCAAGTAATTAGAGGAGTGGCGCTGGAACAATCAAAGCTAGTGTGCATCCAATTGCTTTCAGTGAAAAGATTAGCATTGTAGAAGAATATTTGACACATTTCATAGGTTCAGTGAGAGACATAAACGGGTTTACAGAATCAGACTAAGTGAACATTAATTTTCAGTAAGCACTTTATCCTGGTCAAGGTTGCAGTGGATCTGGAGCCAATCCCACGAACACTTGGCATGAGACAGGAATATGTATCCTATCCAGGGTCTATTCCAGCCAGTCCATCACAGGGCATCTCACACACACATACATTTTCACGCTCATTCACACTTAGAGGCAATTTTACCTAGAGGCAGTTCACCAACCAGTATCTTTTTTTAAAGAAAACTCAAGAAGCTGGAGGAAACCAGGACATGGGGAGAATGTTTAAAACTGTTCAAAGTTGAGGATCGAAGTTGAGGGACCCTGGAGCTGTGAGGTAGGCCAGCATGCCACCTGACAACAACAATTCAGTACACAAGTCTGCATACTCTTGGGACAAAATAAAGAAGACAGAGCTTTAGCTTATACGGGTATCACAGATTCCAATACAAAAGCATATTCCTTTGTGAATGGGATATAAATACTCTCAAAACTCATATACTCACTCTCCAACTTCTGTTGCTTGAGCAGATTTTGGATGCTCTCAGTGCTATTCTCAATTCTTCCCATTCTAATTCTGCCACATTGCCTGGTCATCTTTGAACATTCCTCTTGGCAAATCTATTAGATGTTGTTTGATTGTGGTGACAAAGTGAATTGACCCTGAATCGATCAAACTAAAGGACAGCTATACCTTCATTCACCATCCAGTTCATCTGGAACACCTTTACAACTGCAGATTCATGCAGTTATCTAATCAGCCAATCATGTGGCAGCAGCACAATGCATAAAATCGTGCAGATACAGGTCAAGAGCTTCAGTTAATGTTCACATCATATCAGTAAGGGGAAAAATGTGATCTCAGTGACTTCAACCATGACTTGTTTGTTGGTGCCAGATGGGCTGGTTTGAGTATTTCATAAACTGCTGGTCTCCCGGGATTTTCACACACAACAGTCTGTAATGTTTACACAGAATGGTGTGAAAACAATTAAACATCCTGTAAACAGAGGGTCTGCAGGCTGAAACACCTTGTTGATGAGAGAGATCAGAAGAGAATGACCACATTGGTTTGAGATGACAGGAAGTCTATAGTAACTCAACTGTAGTAACTCGTGGTGATCAGAAAAGCATCTCAGAACACACAACATCTTGAGGTGGATGGGATACAACAGTGGACGACCACATCAGGTTCCACTCCTGTCAACCATGAACAAGAATCTGAGGCTATCTTACTGCTGATGAGTGGTTTGCATCTTGTGGTGTGGCCTCTATATTTCTTTTCCCGATGTCTTCTTCGAAAGGTGGATTGTGAAGCCTTCATCCCTGCCCTGGAGCTTGTTGGTGATGTCACTGACTGTTGTTTTTAGGTCTTTCTTCACAGCTCTCTCACTGTTTCTGTCATCAACTAATGCCCATGTTCTAAATTGCTTAGCACATCTAGGAAATGAAAGCTGAAATTCATCTTCATCTTTTGAGCTCAAACACACATATATTCAATGTATAGCAAAAACAAAAGAATTGGCCTTGCTGTTGCAATACTTTCGGAGGGGACTGTCTAGTGGGCCTCTCAGTGTGTTGATTAGCCTGGTGTAGAATTTCTGAAGTTATACTTCTGTTGATTTACAGCTACTCCAAGAACACAAATAAATATCAACAATCTGAAGATCAGTCCAACATCCTGACTCATCTTTGTTGAAAGTGTATCTACTCTTATATATTTTCATGCACTAATTGAGAGCACACGGGTCCGGGTCACCTTATCTGAGGTATTTTCAGGCCTTGTTGGCACATATAAGAATAACCCCTTTGCTTTCTGCTCTCGGATCCCTATCTGCAACCCAACCAGAGCAGAACTGATCAATGAGGCTTCACTCTGCCAGGACAGAGATCATCATATTTAGTGATAGAGAAAGTGCAGAGCCTGAGCTATGCCAATATTACATTTCAAGGACTGGCAATATCTACAGTTCATGCCAAACGAGTCAGCATGATAGAAGGATTTCTTTGGGCTACTACAGCAGGATGTGGACAGATGGGACCACTCCTTGCCCGCTGTCCAGCAGCTGTAATTAGCCCTGAGATGTATGGATTAATGGACACCAGTGGATTACTGGTGCCTTACTGTCTGCACTTTCTCTTCCTCTCTTTTTCAGCTGCAGGAAATGGTGACGTGTCATCTAAAAGCTTTAGAAATAGTCCAGTGTGTCTGCTTCTGAGGTGTCCATCAGTGAGATGTACTATGGTTGTATAGTACATGAGAATTGGCTAAATATTGACTCAGTTCCTTATACCAGTGGTTTTCACAGTGGGGGCCGGCCCCCTTGGGGGCCGCCAGGGGGCGCCCGGGGGGGCTCAACAATTTGGTGTGAAAAAAAATTCTCACACTCAGACAACCACACACACACACACACACACACACACACACACACACACAATCAGTTCCTAATGTAATGTAATGTAAAGATGTAAGATGTAATTATTAATAATAATAATAAAAAATGGGGATATATTCAGAAGTCTGTATTTTTAATGTGTTTTAAAGACATCTTGCAAAAGAGGGGCCTCGGTCAAATGTTAATGCCATTTGGGGGGGCTTACCCTGGAAAAGTTTGGGAACCCCTGGCTTATACCTGTACTTGTATATTTTTTTATCTTGTTTATTTGCTCCAACACTGAAAAAATAACTGCAAGTTGAGATGCTATACGTTAGCGCTATAGGGCAGCCTAAGGACATTTAGAAATTTGTTCCTTGCCTCTGGTAGTGTTCTCTGTCTCCCCTGTGGAGTGTCTGGGGTGGTTATTGATCGCCTAGAGACACTGAACAGTTAAATGGGTCAGACATTGGAGTCCAGGCGCCCAGGATCTCAACCCAACAGACCTTTGCAGGAAAAGTAGAGCATCAATTCCTTCTTCAGAGACACAAAAGTGTGGAAGTTGGGTCGGGTCAGGTCTTTGAAAGGCCAAGGAGACACCTGGCTGATTTCCTTGCCACTAGGCATCTCTTATCTCACAAGATCCAAGATTCAGACTGTGATTTTGAAGCAGTGCTGTGGAAAGCATCCAGTACAAGCCTGACCAGGGTATTACTTGGAGGTTGAGTATTACTCAAGATTGCTTATTTTTAGGGATGCAACAATAAAAGACATGCAGTTTTTAGACCAAGTATGAGTACATGTTTGTTGGTACTCATTGATACCGATACTGATCTTGGTATCAGTGAGTCAATATTGGTATCAAATGAGTAACCGACTTAGTCTCGATCACTCAGGGGCACCCAGGAACATTTTATTTACCTCTTTTTATGTTGGTAGCTGCCATGTGCTGCTAGCAACAAATTCCTTGTGCTTATGCGGTTTAAACAGTATGTTTAATAGAGAGTGCGATGCGACGTCAATGCGCCATGAATTGCACCAGGACTCGTGAATGACGTGCACACCCTGCCGAGCAAGAGGAAAGAAAAATTGTGCGTCTCAGTGCATAGTGCTTGCAGAACTGAATTGTTCTCACTCTCACACACAACACATGTGAATGCCTTTGTGTGCAAGCACTTCCCCTTGCTCTCCTGAGTCTACATATTGCTATCAAGTCAAGGCGCAATTAATGGCACCTTGCACTCATTTTTAATGACTACGCTCGATGATACTGCTCTGCACGCTTAGGTCTCCCGTCCTCATGCTCTGTAATAAAGATACTGTTTAAACGGCATGAAGATGTTATAGGAGCTATAGTTCCTCCTCTTGAGTACTGTTATCAGCTTTGCTTTGCATTGCCATCATTAATTGCGAAATACGTCCAGGTTGTTTTCATTTTGTGTCGTTTGTTCATTAGCCTGAGAACGTACACTAGGCTTACATAGTATCAGGTGGGATCAGATATTGAGAGCATTTTTTTTTTTTATAAGTGAATGAGCACAGTATCGGACTAATACCAGTATCGGTATCTGCGTACCCCTTCTTATTATAAACTGTGCTTTAATCATGACCAAATACAAAACACACTGTTTGTTAATTTAATAGAGATATTAATATAACAGAAAACGTTCTCATAGATGAAGTGTAGCCTGTATTTGCTTAGGTCTCCTGTGTGTCTAAGAGTAAATAGTGATATAATTGGACAGATTCTGGACAGTTTCTTCTGTGCTTTATCATTGTTGACACACAGTTTGGCCTTGATAGGTTTGGCATGCTTGTATTTTAGTGTGTCTGTATGTGCATGTGGGACTATTCTTAGCAAAAAAGTGCTGTTTCTTTTTTTGTTTTGTTTAGTTTTTTTAGACAGTTTCTCAGGATTGCATAAATTGGAAAGCATTGTGTATATAGGCCATTAGAGCTCTCCTCTGCCACTTTCCCACAGTGAAGTGATCACTTTCATTACCCAGAGACTTTGATAGACCTCCCGCATAATTGAGAAACACACATTATCGCATCCACAAACTTTCCTCTGATTGCTCTCTCATCCGTTTATGCAAATGTGTCCAGTGTTATCCCTTTATGAGTCGGAAAAGCAATCAGATGCGAACTTTCTCTCCTCACCCCACTCGTAGAAGCTGCACACTGTGAAAGCATGACCTCAATAACCGCCTGCCTCTACAGAAAACCGTAAATCTATGCTTAGCTCGCTGGTCATTACTGACCAGGGGAAACACCACAGCACCATTAAACATTTATGCCTGTGACTATCAATAATCGCACCTTGGAGAGGTGTAAAAGTGACGGTTGAGTTGAAACCTGAGGCATTGATAAGGGTGAAAAGCTACAGGGATAAGAAATTGATTGCAGTTACAGTTTAGACAACACCAGCCATTAGTGTGTTGTCTCCTCTACCATGCATCACATTATACTGGTTCCAGTTCCACTTTTGATGTCAGATTTACACCAATAAAACCATATGAGGAATTGCAATGCAACACAGTAACTATTATTAGTCTAAATGTATTGATGTATCAGCATGGTATACTGTATGCATTACAGTTTGTATTGTTTTGTTCACATGTTGGCCAGTTTATTGGCTTCTGTTTTAAAACACAAAATGCCTTATTTGAGCATATTGAATTTATTTTAAAAAGGGAGTTGAATAAAAAGGAAAGGGAAGACGTGGCTAGCGAGAAAAGAAAATGAGTGCTGAAATAAAAAAAAATAGTTTGTCACGAAATCCCAATGATGCCACAGCCATCCATAGCCAGGTGTCTGAGAGAGAGTAATTGACTGTGCTTTCTTGGTGGGAGGGTTAGGGGTGATGTTAAACTTGCTCTCTTGTAAAGGGTGGAGGGAGGGGGTCGTACTGAAATTTCCAACGAGAAGTAGTGCACTTCAAGTACCCGGATGATGCACTTATTCAACCAAAACAAAAACAAAAACGAAGTGTGGAATGCTGGACTCTTTGCTTAAGTAGCGGAAGAAGGGCAGAGCTACCAGGCTCTGATGCTGGCACAAATTTTCTCTGGATAAAAAAAAAAAAAAGTGAGTGTGAAAACTTCAGTAAAATACTTCCGGTTAGTAACAAGCCGTTAGTGTTCCATTTGAGACGATACTACCCTTCTAAAATTTATACACTAGACAGTGGACAACATAGCACACAGTGTAAGTGCATAGTGTGTAATACGTCATTGTTTTTTTTTTTTTTCCTTTACACCTAGTTTATATAAGTCCAGAAGCATTTCTGACTTATTCTATTCTGAAAAACATCAAGACATTAACAGAGAAATTACAACAGCACCACTTGAGAACATCTCTTGCTAAAAGGTCAAGTGTTGCATTTAACAATCAGTTAAAAAGCAGAGATGCCATTTGGGCAATCGGCAGCAGTAAAATAAATAGGCATAAATAATTAAGGAGAATAACAGGAACGAGTGGCGGTAATCTCAGGGTGGATCGTTCAGCTAATGTCAAGCTCGTTCAGAGACCTGCCTCTCACTAGTCTCTCCAGTCAGAGTCATTACTCAGAAAGGCCTTTCCTGTAATGTGTGTGATGGTTCCCGCTGAGAGCTCAACATCCCATGAGGCCTAGCACACCGAGCAAAGTGGAACTGTAAGCCAATCATTCATCATGCTTTTCTTTTTCTGTCTCCGGTTTGCCTTTTGTTTCTTAACTCATTCATTTTCTTTTTCTTTATTTGATTTACTTCTTTTTTTGTTTTTTTTCCCAGTGAGATTAGGCTTTGTTGATGAAGGTTGTATTCATGTCCACTGTATTATGTAGTTTAGGAGCACTTTAATGCTCGATTAAGCAAGAAAAAAAAGGTGTGACGAAAAGAATTCTGACGGATCAGGAGGTTTGACTCCAGTAAATGTGAGGAGAGAGGTCTGAGATCACTTATGAATTTTTGAGTAATGAGTATAATGGACTGTCGTGGAGGAGATTTATTATGATTTATGCCACAGCGCTGATGAATGGTCCGTTCTGATTGGTCGGATGGTGTTGATTCATCTTCTATAACAGCAGCTCTGATAGTAGTTTTGGCTGTAAGGTTTATATTAAAGCATTCGTTCTAACAAGTTACCATTTATTTAGCATTTTTGGGAAGGAGTCTCCAGTGTCAGTGCATTGTAACAGTCAGAAGTTTTTTTCCATAAAGGAACAGTGTTCAGGACAGAAGAGTTTGCAGTTTCTCAGTAGCATGACAAGCTTATTTTTTGTCTTATTAACTTCACAAGCAAGAGAGAAAAAACAGCTGGTGAAGGAAAAAGTTTATACAGTGCCATCCACTAATATTGGCACCCTTGGTAAATATGAGCAGAGAAGGCTGTAAAAAATTCTTATTGTTTAACCCTTTGTTTAAAAAAAAAAAATCACAAAAATAGTCTGCTCTCATGGGTGCACGGTGGCTTAGTGGTTAGCACGTTCGCCTCACACCTCCAGGGTCGGGGGTTCGATTCCGACCGTGTTTGTGTGGCACCCTGTCCAGGGTGTATCCCTAGGATAGACTCCAGGTTCCCCGTGACCCTGAAAAGGATAAAGTGGTATAGAACATGGTCGGATGGATGGACTCTGCTCTCATGGATATCAAACAATTGCAAACACAACACAGGTTTATCAAAAAAATGTATATTTTTGTTAAATATATGTGTGCCACAATTATTGGCACCCTCATTAATTCATATGAGGTAAGTATAGTCCCGTTAATATAAAAAAAAAAAATGAATACACCTGGGTGAATAGAAACAGGAAATTCAACATGTTCAATCATGGAGGATGGTTCGAGTGGCCAAAAAATCTCCAAGGATCACAGCTGGAAAATTACAGAAGTTAGTTTCGTCTTGGGGTCAGAAAGTCTCCAAAACTACAATCTGAAGTCACCTACATCACCACAAGTTGTTTGGAAGGATTTCAAGAAAAAAGCCTCTACTCTCACCCAAAAACAAACTCGAGAGTCTTCAGGTTGCCAGACACTACTGGAACTTCAAATGGGATCGGGTTCTATGGTGTGATGAAACCAAAATAGACCTTTTTGGCAACAAACACCAGAGGTGGTTTTGGTGCACACAGAGAGGTAGCCATATGGAAAAGTACCTCATGTTCACGGTTAAATATGTTTGTGGTGCTTTAATGTTTTGGGGGCTGTTTTTTTGACAGACATTTTGTTAGGATACATAGCATCATGGACTCTATCAAATATCAACAGATATTAAATGAAAACCTGACTGCCTCTGACAGAAAGCTTCAAATGGGCCATGGTTGGCTCTTTCAGCAGAACAAAGATCCAAATATACATCAAAATCAACATAAAAATGGTTTACTGACCACAAAATCAAGGTCCTGCCATGGCCATCCCAATCCTCTGACTCTAAATCCATAGAAAACCTGTGGAATGTGGGAAATTTTAAGGACCTGGAGAGATTCTGTATGGAGGAATGGTCTCAGATCCCTTGCCATGTATTCTCCAACCTCATCATGCATTATAGGAGAAGACTCAGAGCTGTTATCTTGGCAAAGGGAGGTAGCACAAAGCATTGACTAAAAGGGTGCCAATAACTGTTGCACACATATATTTTAAATAAACCAGTGTTGTGTTTGCAGTAGTTTGATGTCCATGAGAGCAGAGTATTTTTGTGAATTTTTTAAACAAAAGATTGGAAGTTTAAACAATAAAGACAAAATTTCACAGCTTCTTCACTCATATTTCCCAATAGTGTCAATATTAGTGGAGGGCACTAGAGATCAAGAACTAACTTGTTCCGCAGATGTTGCAACATTAAATGGAGAAAATGCATTGAAGGGTCATTCTTTGATTTAAAAAAAAAAAAAAAAAAAAGATTAATGATTGATGTGATATAAGAGCAATATACAACGTAAGGCTCCTAAGTGGTACAACTGAAAAGTGCTTGCCCTATAGACTGGAAAATGTTCAAATCCCGACAATGCCACAGCCATCTGTGGCCAAGAGCCAAGGGAGCAAAACTGACCATGCTCTCTGGGTGGGAGGGGCATACTTTTTCTCCGTTGTCAATCACACTGGACATCTGCAAGCTCATGTATGCGCAAGCATACATAGATAGACAAAGATAGCATTTTTCTCTGAGTGTGTCATTGAAATGGTATAGATTTGGCAGGTGACCAAATAGGGCAGAAGAATTGTGAGGGTGGGGAAAAAAAACCCCAAAAAATCAACTTCAGAGAGGTAACGGTATCTCTGCTTCACATCAGGCCGCATCACACCACCCCGTTATTGATTATTTTTCAACAACAGCATTCCCAGTCATGTTTTGTTCTTTACATATTATTCAGATCACATTTCAGCATCAGCACAAGGAGACAGCTCTGAAGGTGAGCTATCAACGTGAGAAATACTTACCTCACTTCGCTTTGAATACTCCACCAAGTCAGAGAGAACTCAAGCCTTAGGATGTAATAAATTAGAGCTGTCACGATCGCTCTGCTGCACCTTGCATCAGCAATTAATTGTTGAGCAAGTAGCAACGGCAACTAGTGCAACACGGCTGTCAGGCACATGGAGCGGCAGCTAGATATTTAGAAAAGCAGGCGCTTTGTTCTGAAGTCAAAATAAATGAAGTTCTAATTGATATGCATTGGAAAAAGAAGAGAAATTATTATTTTTTGCCTGGTCTTTGTGCAGCATTAATAATGGAGTAGTTTTGTCTTGCTTTAAAGTTATCATGACATGGTTTTTTTTTTAAATTATTATTATTATTTAATTATAATGTTTGTTTTTTTTTAAAGTAATTATAATAGGTAATTATCTTTCCTGAGGTGTAATTATAGTATTAGTAAAGGTTTTTACACAAAAAAAAAAAAAACCCATAAAAAATTTAGTAATTTATGACCTTTCTCTACCTGGGCTCTGATCCTTTAGCTGAAACGATTGTTTTTTGTGCCTTTACCTTTAAGACTTCAATGTAACCACCCACTGCTATGATTGGCTAACATCTTTGTTTATGAATTAATTATCAGCACACTCTGCCATAACCTGTTTTCAGTGACTGAGCACCAGTGGGTAGGGCCAACTGTGCAATAATGTAAAGGTAGGTGTCGATGTCTTGGTGTAGGGGCAGTCATATACAAATGTATTTGCCCACATGACATCACAAATCCCATGACATCCAAATGTACCATTTTTGGAGCTAGTTTAAAAAAAAAGCTCTCTTTGTACTGAGGAGGATGTAATGTATTAAGCTATGAAACTTGCAGGACATGTTAATGGTACAATGACCTCTTGTATGTCAAAAGATCAAGGAAAATTAGATTTCTCATGCCATGACACCTTTAATTATTTCAGGTCTTCAAACTCCCCTGCGTACATTTAATATCACTCCATACAATCCGTCATCTTATATTCTCCTTTGCCCTCATTACTACCACCACACACATCACTATAGATACACATGTATTTTCACAGTAACGCTACCTGTTATCAACATGTACTCAATGCATGTCTGCTCAATAAGGAGGTTGTCATGCACAATTGAAAATATAACTGTTGATTGACTGTGTGTTTGGTAAATTAGTTTCAGAGCTTGAAGTGATCCATATCGTGACATTCTTGCATCTGAAAACCACCAATCAAAGCCTCATGTTCATGTTGTGAATGATTAATGTAATTTTCCATCTATAATTTAGAATGTAATCGAGTGATTGTAGTTACTGGGCACCTCCTGTAGATCTTAAATCGTATTTTATTTATTTATTATTTACGTGCTTGTGTGTAAATGTGTGTCGTTTTTTTTTCTTAATAGCCGATACCCCTTTCTTATAAAAATAGCCAGGCTGTAAATTAAGTGTGTTTGTGTTTGATGGAGCTCTCATCAGCTGGAGGCTACAGCCTGGAGATTGCTGAGGATGGTACCACTTGTAGTACCATGAAAAGGGTTTTGGACCTCAATTCCACATGGACATTCTCGCTGTGGGTGCTGGGACTACGGTTGCTGCTATGGCCTTATGCCTTTAATTACCACATACAATTTTGCACTCAAGTCTCCTTTAGTGAACAGTGGACTAGTTCAACAAACAGGCTTCATTTAAAAACTATAATGAATGTTCTTTTACTTTCACACTATCCGTTGTTACCCAGATGAGGACGGGTTCCCTTCTGAGTCTGGTTCCTCTCGAGGTTTCTTCCTCATATCATCTTAGGGAGTTTTTCCTCAACACCGTCACCACCGTCTTGCTCAATAGGGATAAACTCACACACTTAAAATCTGTATCCTGTGTTTATATGTTTCTGTAAACCTGCTTTGAGACAATGTCTATTGTTAAATGAGTGGAGGTCGCTTATCACTGGCTTATAATGTTACACTGATGAGGCAAAGTGTGTGTTCCCAGGGGAAAGTGTTTGATTAATGCCGTGTCCTTTGTATTGCTAGTGTGTGTGTGTGTGTGTGTATGTGTGTGTGTGTGTGTGTGTGTGTGTGTGTGTGTTGCATTACTCGAGGCCTAGCTGTGGTAATGTGGAGGGTTGTGTATGCTATGCTGAGCTTTGGGCAGATTGGAAGCAGGCGAGCAGTGTGTGACCCTTCCCATATCTGCTGCCACGCAGTACTGTGCTTCATTCCGTGATGGGAGAATTCAATCAAACGGAGGGAAAAACAGAGAGTTCTCACTGCCCTCGCTGACCCAAACACACCACACACACACACACACACACACACACACACCACACAAACGCACTCAAGCAATTGAATATTCACACACGCCTACTGAAAAGGCACTCATTCGCACTACTAACACAGCGGAGTATTTTCACATTCAGCCCCACACAACTTTTACACCTTTCTTGACACAGTGGTGCATGCTTTCTCCCACACACTCATAGACACACAAACTTTCTAAATCAGGCAGTATTGTGAACTCTTTTGTTCGGGGCCAAAGGGTAGCTCAGCTTTCCGGGCAAGCATTCAGAATTTGATATTCAGACTCATCAGTGCTGACCCATGCCTAGACTTTGGTCAAATTTAAATGTTTAAATCTGCATAAAGACTGCATGACCTGATCGATATAACTGTACTCAGTGATAGCAGCCCTGTATGTGGGCCAGAAAATAATCTCCTGAAGTCTTAATCTAGCCATGAATCTTTTTTATATTCCCAAAGTGCTATGGATATTTATAGTACATTAAAGTTGCTGTGTGAAAGTGTCTCTGTATGAAATATCTGCCAGTACAGGAAGACGCTTGATCTATAAACTAGTGATGAGAAGGTTTGGTCTCATTCTGAAGAGAATAATTTTGCATGAAATCTTTTCAGACATTTATTTCAGGCTGCTGGATTGAAGGCCAAAGGTAGACTGATGAGGCAAAGAGTAGAAAAGGATACTAGCGCTCTTTCTTTGAAAATTCTTTAACCTTTTTCTTTTCCCAAGTGTTACTTTGCCTGTTCTAACACAATTAATCTTATTAATGATCAAACAATTGTTTTAGACCAGGGAAAACTAGTCACCTCAAGAGCACCAGGTCTTATCAGGACTTAGCCTGATGTCATAGGTGCACCAAGCTATAAGTTATCAATGGTATTGCAGTTTTGCTATTATTATACACTATAACTGTCTCGAATTTATGAGTAAACATTTTGCTTCTTTGAGTGCTAAAAAATATCATCCATGTAGTCCTTCTCAAAGATCATGATATTAACACAACCCACACATAATGTATCTCCAAGCGTGCGCTACTTTGGTTTTAAATTTGATGAACTATGTGAGCCTGAAGATCTAAAGGAAACAACTAAGAAATAATTATAAGCTTGAATAAACACAAAATACAATTTTTTTTTAAAATAATCATTTCATTTGTTGAAGGAAAAAAGTTATCCAGCACCCAACTGGCCCTTTGTGAAAAAGCTCTTTCCCACTTAGTTACTTAATCAACCAATTAACCAAATGTAATTGATAATTGGGTTCACCTAGATTAGACACACCCAGACTGAATTACTGTCAGCCCTGCTGATTCTGAACATCAAGTAAAAAGAATCTTTCCAACAATGTGAAGTGGACTTAAAGGTCTCTACAGGCAGGTATGATTAAAAACAAATTTCAGTCTGGAACTGGTTATACAACCATTTCTAAGATTCTGGGATTCCAACAAACCACAATGAGACCCATTATCATGAAAAAAATTGAACAATGGTGAATCTTCCCAGAAGTGGCTGGCCTACCAAAATTCCTCCAAGAACGCATTGACTACTCATCCAAGAAGTCACAAAAGAATACAGACAAACATCTAAGGAACTGCAGGCCTTGTTAGCCTCAGATAAGATCAGCATTCATGATTCAACCATTCTAATATGACTGGGCAAAAATGCTGTCCATGCACCTGTTGTAAGGTGAAAACCACTGCTAACCAAAAGGAAAATAAGGTGGCACTTTTTGGAAGATATGGGTTCTGTTACATTCGGTGTATGATGTACAATAAGAACACCATAGAAACAGTCAAGCATGGTGGTGGTAGTGGGATGATGTGGGGATGCTTTGTTGCTTCACAGTCCACGTGACTTGCCATAATTTATGAAACCATGAATTCTGCTCTCTTCCAGGAAATCTTAAAGGAGAATGTCCAGACATCAGTCTGAGATCTGAAGTGCTTTAATCTATTAGGGTATGCAGTAAGACAATAATCCAAAGCAAATGAGCAAATCCACATCTGAATGGCTCAAAAGAAACAAATAAAGGTTTTGTAGTGGCCTTCACC
This sequence comes from Ictalurus punctatus, assembly GCF_001660625.3. NCBI lineage: Eukaryota > Metazoa > Chordata > Actinopteri > Siluriformes > Ictaluridae > Ictalurus > Ictalurus punctatus. The sequence continues at coordinate 30,988,553 of NC_030416.2, forward strand.
ACAGTGATGTGAAAGACTGATCTCTAGCTATCAGAAGTGAAAAGCAACCCATCCACAGATGAACCTGGGGAAAGATCGTTGTTATTTACATTTCAATCATCGATTATATTTGATCATCCATTCAGCCACTCATACATGTTATATTAACAGTAGAGGTAGCCATGTTATTACTTGGGTTAGGATTCATCATAACCTATCCTTAGGACTTTAGTTGCCCATCATGGGCTTTATTCCTGTCTATCAATACCAGCTTGGCATTGGCTTTGCTCCATAGAGACAGGGAGATTATATCTCACATACGGCTTGATCTGGTACATAAAGAGCAATCCAGCGTAACCCTGATCAATACAGAAAAGTAAACTGCAATTTAACTTCTCCATCGCTCAGCAAACAAGAGCGAGTTGACAAGACCATTGTTGTCTTTTTCTGATGCTCATATTTACCCAAAAGCTTCTATACACTATAGTATGTCATTGTTTTGCTGGATTTTGCTGGAAACCTTTCCTTTACAACGTACGATTTTTCAGCCTGAATTTGATGTGAAGAGCTCCCAAAAGGCGCAACAGAAAAGCATTTGCCCTATCATTGGGAGATTGCGAGTTTGAATCCTGAGGATACCACAGCCATGCATGTTCGGGAGAAGAGAGCAAGATTGACCATGAGTCATAGGGATGATGTTCTCTCTCTTGTGTCAGTCAAAGCAACACTAGCCGATCTCAGGGCATCTGTGAGCTCATGTATGTGGAATATACGTGATAGTACTTTCCTTCAAGTGTGTCATGCTGCCCTGTGATCTAGCAGTTTGAAAAAATTGCTCTGTGATGTGCTGATGACCTGCTAGTGTCAGACATTTAACTCACAGGACAGCTACAAATATAGCAGTTGCAATGGTGAAACATCAGATTAAAAAGAAAAGATGTTTGTTGTTATCTCTAGGCATAATATTGCTACTTTTATACTAATGGCTCGTTTGTTGGAGAACGCTTTATGGCACAGTCTATTGTCAACCAAGATTTTATTGGTACGGCCTAATAACATTAATTCATATTAAAAATGGAAAACTTGATTTACACACCAGAAAATGTAGTAGTTACTCATGTTCAGTCCTTCATTTGAAATGTTAGTCACTGGTGATTGGGTTCGGTTCTTGGTAAGGGAACAATGACCCTTCTGGGGAAGTTTTAGCTCAGTGGTTAAAGCTCTAGGCTGCTAATTGGAAGGTTGAATGTTCAAATTCCAACACTGTCAAGTTGCCTCTGTTGGCTCATTTTGCAATGCACTTAACCTTCAATCAACTGGACACGCTCTTAATTAAAAGTCGGTTTGGTTAAAAGTGTCTGTCAAATAAATGATTGTAAGTTATGTCAAGATAATAGATTTTAGGGCAGCATGGTGTTGTTGCTGTCTCACAGATCCATGGTCCCTGGGATGATCCTGAACTTGTATTACTCTCTGTGTGGAGGTTCACATATTTTCCCAGTGTGGGTTTTAACTGGGGTTTTCCAACTTCCTCCCATCTCCTAATAATACATGCTGGTAGTTAAATTGGTCGTCACGGGCTCCAGATCCATCATGGTTCCCCTCATGAATAAATGAATAGTTTTCTACTAGAAAATTCAGGCGAATTCTATAACAATGATTCTATAAAAAGTAGTAAAAGTATGAAAAAGTCATTCTTCGTTTTGTGCCATTCCTACAGTGCTGTTACTTATACGCTTATATCCACACGTTGTAAATTTCAACACTTTCCTTCTTACTGTACGATTCCCACAAAAGACGGATCGGCCGCTCGCTGGCGGAGCAGATGGTGAGTGGGTGACTGTCATACGCTCCATGGAGCTGCTTCATATTGACAGATAATTGATAGCCTTTCACTGTGTCTCCGGGTGCAGAGTCCCCACGGTACTGTCAGTTCCCCGTGATTTTTGCTAACTCCTCAGCCTTATACAGTAGGAATGGACAGCAAATGCTATTATAGGCATTCTACTTACAGTCTCAAGCTTTGCAGATAGAATAGTGTCTAAATCTTCACTTAGGAAAACTGTAATCTTGCCCATAATCAATACAGACTTTTCTTTGTTTTGTTTATTTGAGCTCACACTCCTGTCTAGCACTGCTTTTATTGAGCTATTAAATGTGAAGTTTCTCTCTCTCTCTCTCTCTCTCTCTCTCTCTCTCTCTCTCTCTCTCTCTCTCTCTTTTTTTAATAATTGCTTTGAGAGGTTTTTTTTCACCTCTTTATTCTCCATATTCCAGCACAGCAAACACTTCCTTTCCATCATTAAGTTGCCTAATACTTTATTGCAAGTGCTTGTAATTTTTCGCAGTTGCCAAACTTTCAGGGTATGGTGCAAAGACAATTTTTTTTATTTGAACCATCCATTCTGAATATATGCTCATCTTTAAAGACTAAGCTACGCTTTATGTCTTTACCTTTAAGCGCTGCAAATAACTCATGATTCAGGCCTCAGGAGATTAGAGCAGGTATTAAAAGACAGCATTGCCTTCAAATTAATAATGTATTTTTTCAATAATCCAGTATAAAGTGCGTGCCAGGTAAGGTGAAATATAAGTCAATCATCCTTGACGTTGCCCCGTGGCCATCTGAGGCTATTTTAGTTTGGTCATCAAGCCAATTTACTTCAGCATAAATGAGCACTTAACCAAGGTTATGCATCAAAATGTGTTGATGGCATTGGAGGAGCCTGAAACATAAATGTGAAAAATTAGTCTATGTAATTAATTGTCTAGACTTATGGCTTTAGCTCTATTAAAGATCAGTTAGGATGAATGAAGCTTCACTTGAATGAAACGGACCAGTTCACTTACCTGACCTTTTTCTTTGCCCATGTGAATGCACCTTAAAGGTGCCTACATACACCCTAAAAGCTTCCTAAATGGTGCCTAACCATAATTATTATCACTGTATGATGTATGGTTGGGTCATTTTTCTAAAGTTGATAGGAGACAGACGAGTGGAGTATATGAAATTATCTGTAAGAAGAGCTATGATGATAAGTTTTCCATTGACTGTCATCACGTGACCTCTAGACTGACTTAATCTGATAGCTGCTGTGGGTTTAAAATGGTAAATAGACATTTTGGGTCATGCTGTACATTAAAGTTCCCTTAACTAGCACTATATACTGCATTAGTAAACATGAACCGACCGTGAACTTCAACATGCATATTACTGTACGTAATATTAACAAAACAAAGTTAGGACATTTTATGCCACAGTGCTTTTGAATACTTGAATCTGATTGGTCAGAAGGTGGCCATTATGTTTTGTATAACAGCATGGCTGAGACAATAGGTCCAGTTCTATCATGAAAGATAGGTTAATGTGCTTGTTCTAATACGATATTGTTTACAAAGGGTTTACAAATGGTCAGGGGAGCCTGAAGCCTATCCCAGGGAACTCGGGGCACAAGGTGGGGGACACCCTGGACAGGGTGCCACCCCATCGCAAGGCACAAGCTCACACCATGGACAATTTAGAGATGCCTATCAGCCTACAATGCATGCAAACTCCACGCACAGAGGGTGGAGGTAGGAATCGAATCCTCAACCCCGAAGGTGTGAGGCAAACGTGCTATCCACTAAACCACCATGCCCCCAAGTTCATCATGGTTATAACCTAAGCGATAACAGGAACTAATTTGTCTCATGGACATTCCACAACATTAAATCTAAATGGTTAAAATGTATTAGAATTCATTCTTTGATAAATTAAACATTGTAATCGTTGACAAATCACTGTGGTATAAGTGGAATAACACTCTCCAGGCTGTACTGTTATATGAAAATAATGTACTTCAGGTCTGCTGTATGTTGTTGCTTACATATCTTACAATATCTTACATATCATGCTATTGCTTACAATATCTATTACCATGTGAATAGGTAATGCAAGCAAATGAGTATATGGGTATTTGACTGAAGAGAATATAGTGACAGGCTCTTTGCAGTCTTTGGACTACTAGAGATACTGTATAGGATGTTTACATCATAGGAATACTTGCATGGTATTTTGTGATATATAATTTTCTCTTGTTTTAACTTTAATTCATCATACAGGTGCTATTCTGATCCTAATAATCTTTTTGATATTATCAGCCAGATTTGAAACCCATAAGCAGTAGTTAGAGCCTCAGGTTGTGTGTGCATGGGGAACAGATTGAAGCCTATTTTAGGCTCAGCTAGCAGATGCACGGGAGAACACTTATTATCGTTCCTCTTTGAATCCCTCTGTTGATTGAGGTGCTTCCCTGATTTCATGACGGAGATCTTAATAATTCAGCAACTCCATATCCGCCTGGAGACTTCTCTTCTTGCAGGAATTTTAATTCGAGCTCCCTAAAGTTTTGTGTGTGTATGTGTTCCTCTGCTTTCCATTCATTTCAGCCACTCATTTTTCATGGGTGTTTTATATGTTCTACTTTGTTGCTGATGTACAGTGGGTTTTGTCAGCATGTGGAAAGGAGGAGTGTTCTCGATAAACGTCTTGAGTTGGAGTTTTTATTTTAATGCATTGTGCAATCATAGTCTTTAAGTTGATTCATTGTTTCAGAGACTAAAGAGTTTGGTAATTGTTGTCTGAAAAGTCATATACCACTTATTAGGTTCAACCTCCTCTTCACCTTCACAAAAATGATACAATCAGAAATGTCGTGTGTATATATGGTGGATGAAATTGTGCAAACCAGAGTTTTTAGCATTGGTTGGCGTTTAATTGAGAATTGGAATAAGTAAATCTGGTGAACTAGGGGGCACGGGTGCTTACTGGGTAGCATGTTTGCCTCGCCACCTCCAGGGATGGGGGTTCAAGTCTTGCCTCCGCCCTGTGTGTGTAGAGTTGTATGTTCTCCCTGTGCTTCGGGGGTTTCCTCTGGGTTCTCCAGTTTCCTCCCCCAGTCCAAAGACATGTGTTGTAGGATCATTGGTGTTTCCAAACTGTCCGTAGTGTGTGTGATTATGTCCTGCGATGGGTTGGCACACCATCCAGGGTGCCCCCTTCTTTGTGCCTCATGTCCCCTAGGATAGGCTCCAGGCTATCCTGAGGCTCACTTTAGGGCACCTGATGCCAATTGAAGAAGATTAGAACAGCAGGGTGTAAATGATAACTGAGAAGCACTGGGAAAGTTACACATATTCAGAGATAGGTTATGTAAAAAAAATTCAGCATGACATATTGGGCATTGGAATTAATACTGCTCACTCTATATGTGTATATATATATATATATATATATATATATATGATATCCATCCCTCCATTTTCTGTACCACTTGGCCTACACAGGGCTGTGGGAAGCCTATCCCAGGGAACTCAGGCCCAAGGCAGGGGACATCCTGAATGGGGTGCCAACCTTTCACAGAGCACAATCGCACATGCACTCTCACACCGCTTCACACACTACAAATTCCAATCAGCCTATAAGGCATGTCTTTGGACTGGGGGAGGAAACCCCTGAAGCACGGGGAGAACATGTAAACTCGAACTCCCAACCCTGGAGGTCAGAATCATGCGTGTCTGAGAAGTGCCTCTGTTTTACTTAGACTTCAACCCGCCTGCATATCTCTTGTGCAGCTTCTGAATAGAGCTTAAGTCTGTAGTTATGTCTGAGAACTGAATATTGATGTGCACAGTTTCTGCATTAAATCCTCAATATGCCTGCTCAACTCCACTGTGAATATGGCCCTTTTTGGGTACAGTTTATCAGTTTTTGGAAACCTTTAGCATTGCCATTTGTTAAATATTGTGGTTTCAGTGTCCACACTATCAAACCTACAAAAATACACTACAAAGTGAAAGTTCTTTCAGAAATTTTAGCGTGTGTCAATGTATGACATGATCAGAAAAAGTTGTATTTATCATAACACTTGCCTCGGGTGTTGTCATTGTTTGTAGGACTACCAGACCGATAAAATATATCATCTCTCTAACTAGGCTAGTTTGGTGTCTCTAGCCAAGGGGAGGCACAGCTAAGCTATCATTGTATGGGTTTAGCTGCTACAGTGCCATGCAAAGTACATTATCTTTCCTTATACTCTGCTCATATCATGTTCACGTAAACTGGAACTCATATAGATATTTACACACCTTGTTTTCCTGCTCAGCATCAGAGGATGTTACTGTTTCAGTTTCAACTCCTTTACTGGATTAAAAAAATAAAATCAGCGTATATCCATTTTTCCTCACACTGACTGTGAGCGAGCGTTTGGCAGAATTGAGTGTGTCAGCCAATAAGACACCAGTATTTCCACGTATTTACCGCCTTGCCTCTGTTCACTGAAAATGTAAAATTAAACCCCCACTGTCTTCTTTTACTAACGTTACTGTGTTCTAATAGCTTTTTTCTGTTATACCCAACTCTAGAAATGGCAGCATGTTTTTCTTGCTTCCAACCTTGCGCAGGGCATGCATTTCAAACTTTTTGAGATGAGGCATGAAATAGAAGGGACTGTTTGCAGAAACAGTATGCAATATAATCATTTCTGCACAACACATCCGGAATCTTACCGAGATAAAAAATGTTTACGTCCATCCTACACATTTGTCTATCTATCCTACGCACTTGATACAATCCCTGAGATGTTATTTTCCAATCCCAACATTACAGCAATGTGAACAAATATTGGTTAAGCCCTGTTAAGATATGTAGGTGTTGTCTGATTTGAAGTGCACTATCACTTTAAATCTTTAGACACTTCTGTGGAGTTCCTTTAATCAAATGTGATAGTTTGACTTCCTTTCATCTCTGAGTAGACACTCTTGTTCCCATCATGAAGGTTGGATCATGTTATGTCAGTGTTTGTCAGCTTATGTAACCTTAAACCCAACAAGCCCTTTAAAACCTCCTTCACAGCACCTTTGTCCACAAAACCAGATCGCCAGCTCAAAAACGCTGCTCTCTGTTACCCTCCTTGTCCGTCAGGTATAATTAGAAAATAAATTAGTTGTTGGATTAATACGATGGGAAGAACGTATGCAGTGAGTTTGAGCTGCTGAAGTCTGTAGCTCTTAATCAAATGCAAATTGATTTTTTGGGTTGTTCCCTTCCACACCGGAGGAAAGAGGAGCTGCAGATGAGAAAAAATGTCCCTCATCTAGCAGCAGGATTTAATCAAAAAGTCTTAAAATAGAACTAACCAAATTGCCGCACCAAACCATTCTTGCTATGCTATTCTTTGGGCGTGTTAATGAAAGCGGGACATGTTTGTATGTGTGTCGGAAAACCCTTTCCGTGATGAAATCTTGTTGTTATTCTTTTTATCTATATGAAATTCTGAAGGTTCCCTCTTTGAACTTTTTAATGACATTTTCAACCACATCACAGTTACAGCGATTTCAAATCGATTTCTGGTATGTTAACATTTCATGACTGGGCATATGCTTTGCTGAAAAGCTGTCAGCTGTTACTAATAGGTGACTGAGATTGCTAGAAATAAAATGGAAGATTTCACAGTTACTCTAATTGATATTGTTTCAAACAATATACAGTGGTGCTTGAATGTTTGTGAACCCTTTAGAAATTTCTATACATCTGTATGATTTTGGCTATTGGATAATATTGGATCATTTTCCTATAATAAATAAATGACCAAGTATAACATTGTTGCCTCATTTGTTTAATTGGGTTCTCTTTATCTACTTTTACGACTTGTGTGAAAGTCTGATGATGTTTTAGGTCATATTTAAGTAGATAGATGGTAAATTCTAAAGGGTTCACAAACTTTCAAGCACCAGTGTATCAACAAAGTTAGCAAACAAACTAGGTCACTCATCTTGGTTCTTATTCTTCTCCTATTTTTTTTATTAAAATTTTTTTTTGTTGTAAATTTTTTTTTACTCCTTTTACACTATTATGACTAAATGCAAATGTCAAAAATATGAATGCCATGTGTTTTTAACATCAATTTTATTTTGTTTATGGCATGGGCAGATTTCACAACATCTGTCCAAACCACTCTCTGCATTGTTTCAGTGTCGGGTTTTTTTTTGTTTGTTTGTTTTGTGGTTTTTGTTTTGTTTTTTTTGTTTTTTTTGTGTGTGTGTGTACAAGTGTGTTTTTTTTTAGATCAGCTTCTGGGCAGTTCTGGGCAATAAAAGTCGGGCTGGACATGAAGCTTTGTGTGTCCTCTGCTTGTCTAGTCACAAATGTATCACATTGTTATCTTACTGTTATCAGTAATAAGGTGGCATGATGGCACAGCATGTAGCGTTGCTGCCTCACAGCTCCAGTAGCTCCAAGAGTACGGAGAAACTCCTAGGTGTGAGTGTGTGTGTGTGTGTGTGTGTGTGTGTGGTGCTTTGCAGTGGACTGGCATCCCACCCAGAATTTAGTCCTTCCTCTCTCCCAGTGTTCCCCGCATAGGCTCCAGATCTTCCTTACCTCTGACCAGTTACTGAAAGAGTGTGAGAGTAATATGGCACTGCCTAGTGGATATAGGCTAACACTAGACATATTTTTAAAATTGCCCCAACTTCACTTACTATGCAGTTTAAGTGCCACCTGAGCAGTGAATAGAACTGGGTCAGATTTTGTAGTAAAAAGCTCAGGTACACTTGTAGGTTGATTGTAACAAGGTCACATGCTGAGAGGAGCCCCGTTTAACATAATTGTTGGAGCACAAACTGTTAACTTTAGCCGTATGGAAACAGGATTTGTTTTGGCGATAATATGAAGAAATTAAAATAGTCAGTACTGCACTGCTACTTTGGATGATAAGTAATCAAGTAAGGACTATTAAAGTACACTAAAGGCAGATGTGTGTATTGTCTGGGTTGAAACTTGAGAGTGGATTTGACATCAAGTTGACTTTTTAAAAATTAGCACTTGACTGATGACAAGAAGAATTTTTTTAAATCTGCCAATCCATTATGTGCATTCATTTTACCAATATAATGCTCTTAAATTGCATTATCTGTTTTATTATTATTATTATTGTCTTGATCTAAGATTTATTAGGAACACTTATGCACCTACTCATTCATGTAGTTATCTAATCAGCCAATCATGTGGCAGCAGAGCAATGCATAAAATTATGCCGATACGGGCCACCAGCTTCAGGTAATGTTCACATTAACCACCAGAATGTGATCTCAGGGATTTTGACCATGGCATGATGGTTGAAGACTAGAAAAACGTAGCCTGGTCGGACGAATCTCGATTTCTGCTGAGGCACACAGATGGTAGAGTCAGAATTTGGCACCAACATCTTGAATCCATGGACTCACCCTGCCTTGTGTCAACAGTCCAGGCTGGTGGAGGTAGTGTAATGGTGTGGGGAATGTTTTCTTGGCACACTTTGGGCTTGTTAATACCGATCAATCATGGCTTGAATGCCACAGCCTTTTTGAGTATTGTTGCTGATCATATGCATCCCTTCATGGCCACAGTTTACCCATCTTCTAATGGCTACTTCCAGCATGATAATACACCATGTCACAAAGCAAAAGTCGTCTCAATCTATGACATTTCCTGAACATGACAATGTTCCAGTTCTGCTGGATTTACAGCCACTGGATCTGAATCCAGTAGAACAACTTTGGGATGTGGTAGCATGGGAGATTCGCAGAATGAATGTGCAGCTGAAAAATCTGCAGGAATTGTGTAATGCAATCAAGTCAACATGGACCAGAATCTCAAAGAATTGTTTCCAATGTGGAATCCAATGCGATGAAGAATTGGGGTTTTTAGGGCAAAAGGCAGTATTAGTATACTGTAGTGTTCCTAATAAAGTGTTTGGTGAGTGTATAATCCACTCTAACAACAGCAAAGATAGATGCAGCTTTATAGATTTTTTGTTATACATAGTAACTTGGACTGCTGTGCATTAGTGATATGGGAGATGTACTGAATAAATACTAAGAATGGGTCATTTATGTGATCTGAAAAATAAAGATCGACACTGTGAAGGCATTCTCATTACATACACTGATATTTCCGCCATTATATTTTCATTTTGAACTAAGTACGCTTTCCAGGAAGCTCGTAATGGAAAGCTACGGCTGCCCCTTCAGCTTATTATCACATTAGAAAACAACAATGGTTCTCACTTCACAGAATATCACATTGCTTGAGTGCTTGAGCTGTTAGTACCACTCCCTGTTGGAAATCATTAGGAGCCTACCGAATGAATTTTCCCTGTCTACTCGTCTTCCTTCTCTTCGAGCTGAACCTGTTGGAGGGTGTCAGCTTGCATGATTGGTTTCCTCTCTGAACTGCAAGCACACTTACTGGATGTTTTCCTGTAAGTCAGCTTTGTGCAGTTTATATGAAAGAAACTTTGACTTTATTACCAGTGGCCTCCATGTGATCCCTTCAAATGAAATGGCAAAATCCTGCTTGTTTCTTTTTGATGCTTTTTCTTATTAAGTAACATATGAAAAGCATCAGAATGTGGAAACATACTTTATAGAAATTAAATATTCTTTCAGCACCTGTCTTAAATACAAACTGCAAAATGAATCACAGCTCTATCAGAACCATGGTTTCATCTTATTTTTAAGTATGAGGCTGTGAACTCTGAGCTCTTCACACTGAGCTTTGCCAAGACCTTTATGCTGCTGCAAACCACAAAACACAATTAGGATGGACATGACACAGGCACTATTTATTATTCCAGAGTTCAGTTTACAATTGACAATGTACTAAAAATTCTGTTATATAACAGCACTTCTGATTGGTTAGAGGGCGTTCATAAATTTTCTATCATTGCTGACTGCAAAGCAAATCACGTTTATAGTAATGACTAATGCATGTATGGCTTCTCATGTATTATTGTTTCTATTGTAACAACTAGAGAGGGCACTGATCTGATACAAAATAGTCCAACAAAAAAAAAAGAATTGGATTTGAAAAAAAGATTTTCACTTATTGTATAATTTTTTTTAGAAATTGAAAATCATATAACAAGACCTTTTTTTAGGATTGATTGATAGCATTGATTTTTTAATTATATTTATAATGTTTGCAATGTAAGTCATTTTTGTGTGAAAGAGCCGTGGGTTTGGGTAAGCCATGTTTTTTTCCCCCTTTATTTAAAAAATAATTCAGTTTAAAACAAATAATTTTAAAGCTTAGAAAAAAATATCTAATGGATATTGATATTGGTTGATACTCAATGTGTCAGTATCAGTACCAGTGTTGGAAAAAGAAAATGTTGTATGGTGATATTGTGGTAAATTGTTGCCATATACAGTCCCCTCCAAAAGTATGGATTGAAAGTATAGATTTTCCCTCTTTTCATAGCTTCAAAATGTCTTGCGTTTCTCCCATAGCTAACTCTCTGGTCTTCATGTTGATTTATCCTTTTTAATAATAAATGCTTTCACAAGTGAAACCTAGAGTAGACCAAGAGTAGACATTCAGAGCTATTAATTCTTCAAACAATCCATTTAACAGGGCACACCTGGGCAGCAAGAAACACCTATCAGTGACATGTTCCAATATTTTTGATCACTCACAAAAAAATGGGCGGGTGATTGTTCTAAGTTGTTTAACACATCTAGATTTAAATATTGGGAACTGAAAGCTGAAATTCTGATCTATCGTCTCATATTCATCTTTTTTATCTGAATCCCAAATGTCTTCAATCTTCTACCTCACTAAACCAGCAGATGAACTGATTCGATTTTGAAATTGATCATAGCACATAGCAAGGTCAAATGTCTGAAATAATTTTTCTTCAATTAGCGTCCTTCTTGTTTGAATTATATTTTAACGGTATTTCAGCCATTCAAATTACTAAGAAGATGCTCAGGGATTGCTGCATGCTTAACTTCTATGTTGGAATAAAGACCGATATTGATTATTCTAGACATTTTTGACTCATCATCAGGTGGTAACAGTAACAGTAATAGGATTATAGGATTGTTTTCCTATAATAGCATGTCCTGTTGTTTTAATCCTTAAAAGATAGACACTAAGAAAAGGAGATTAAATACTAAACATAAAATGTGTGGTAAAGTTCCAAAGACAAGATTTAAGTCAAGGTTTTGGTAGTAGAACAGCCTAGATCTTTTCAAACAGCATTATATTAGCACAGTTTATCCACAAGAATACATTTAACTTTTTTTTGGAAGGGAGAAGACTCTGTACCAAGGGATACACCTCCACCACCATTCTTGTTAAAATGCTTTTCAAATCATGCAAATTGGACTCCCAATTCTCTACTCATTCTTCTATAGGCTTATGAACAAGAGGTAGCGGAATGGGAAATGGAAATGATGAAGAGAAAAGTGCACGCAAAAAAGGCAAAGAATTAAAAACATTGTGGGACTCGATGCTCATTTCTCAAACAGTTGGTTTGAGGCCCCAGAGGCACTAAAGAAAACCTAGTGCATGTAGATCTGATCACAGACACAATCTGAGATGTGAAGTGTAGTGAGAGCAGTACAGCAGAGTGAAGTAGCAGGTAGCGGGGTGCAAACACGGTGCCGTCACCTGTTCTGTTGGTTTTCCTTACAGTTCGAAGCATAAAATGCAGCACTTAGCCTTTTGTAGATGTAAAGCAAAGTGTAGTGGCGGTAGAGGGATCAGGCACAATTCTCATTCTCTTGAAACAGGGTTGATTTCCAGCTGGTGTTTCTCTACAGAAACCAATGCGTCTCTGCAGGGGTTGCAAGTAAGATGTTAAAAGATATGGGCTTCAAATCCCTCAAACACCACTGAGCTGCCACTGTTCGTTCTGCGATTATTCTTTAACCCTTTCCTGTATGGTGTTGCCATATGGCAACAATGAATTTATCACCAATTTTCCTATGTAACTAGAAAAAAGGGGGTTTAACTTTGACACAAGGGCATAAAAGTTAGTAGGGATGATAGGGATGTGTCCATACCAATAATTTTCATCAAACAATTAAAATATTTAACCACGTTGTCCGTGAGAGTTTTTTTTTTATTATTATTTATTTATTTTATTTAACCAGGAAAACGCTCATTGAGATTAAGAATCTTTTTTACAAGAGTGTCCTGGCCAAGACAGACCGCAGCACAAACGGTTAACAGATCTTGTTAACCGTCTACTACGAGTCACGTCTCCCTAACCCACGTAAATAGTAGGATTGCTTTGCCGTTTCTTGCTAACGTGTGAGAGGCTGTAGCTACATCCGGTTGTACAAAGTGCCAAATCCCCTTCAACATGATGCACATCATCAATGATTCATGCAGGCATGTAAGTGAGGAAAACACCAACCTTTTATACCAACAGTTCTGTGCATGAAAATTCAGGAAAATCGCATCATGTTGATTCAGGGACAATATGTGACAATCCTGTGATTGAGTTGGGATGAGTGGTGGCAAACCTAAACGTTAGTTTGTGTGTGTTTGTGTCTATAAGTCCGACTAGCCATGTTTCGGTCCAAAAACACTTTTAAATCTAGTACTGAAGTGTATAATATCAGGAGAGGAATGGCAGTTGAAGTGAGACACCTGTTTGATCAAGTTGAAACCCTTGTCAGGCTGTTTTTAGCAATCCTAGTCTCATCAGAACATACTGACATTAAATAACTCCCTTTATGAGTGGGATGGCTACCATATCTATAAATAAAGGCTTTAGATGACATGATATAGTGGGCAAGAGGGGGAGGGGGAAGGGGGGCAGACACACCAATGTCAAAATCAAACCTATGTCCTTGCTTTGACAGGTTTTTCGACAGTAATAACATTTCTGCAACATTCTAAAAACATCTGCTGGAATAGCAGTTTGCTTTACAATGCGATTTGAAGATTTGATCACAAAATGTCGGCAGTTCAAATCTGGAAATGTCAGAATGTTAGAGTGCTATTGCACTTAATGTCGTCCCCTCCCCCAGCACTCGTTTTACATGTAATCTTATTGGAAGCAGGTGCAAGGAGATTGCTTTGTTTACAGAGAAGCACTTCCAAATTTGAGAAAAGTTTTACTTTTCTGAAAAGCACATAGTGATGTCAAGCACATTTTCTTTTTACTCATCCCAATCAATCAGGTCACAGCTCAGAGGGCAAGCAAGAAAAAAAAACAAGATGGAAGACAAAGTACTGATGAAAAATTTGTTATTTTGGTGGGCAACTCTAATGACATTTACAACGTTGAAAACTGAAATTTAATTAAGTCGAATAGCAGTGATACATTTTCAAATGTTCCGACATTAGAATGACTAAAATTAACAACTATTTTTGGGACAATCAATGGTACGTGATCTGATATCACACTTCAACTACATTTGCATTTATTCATTTAGCAGATGCTTTTATCCAAAGCGACTTACAAATGAGAAAATACAAGCAAAGCGGTATATCAAGCAAAGAACAATACAAGTAGTGCTACCATACAAGAGCTTTAATTGAGTTCTAGAGAAGCAAATTGCGCAGAGTTGAGTTGTAAGCAGCACCTCTTTTTTCCTAATGGGGGAGGGGCTAGTTAGGGGTTAGTTAAGTGTTTTTTAGCCATTTTTTGAAGGTGGGTCTTTAGCATTTTTTTGAAGATAGTGACACATTCTGCTGTCCGGATCGAAGTTGGAAGTTCATTACACTATTGAGGGATGTTCAGTTTGAAGGTTCTGGAAAGGGACCTTGAGCCACGCTGAGTAGGCATTACTAAGCGTGAAGTAGGCGGGTGCTGTTCCAGACAAGGTCTTGTACATGAGCATCAAGGCCTTGAATTTGATATGGGCGGCTACAGGAAGCCAGTGGAGGGAGATGAAGAGTGGTGTGATATAGGTTCTTTTGAGCTGGTTGAAGACAAGGCGTGCTGCTGCATTCTGAATCATCTGAAGGGGTTTGATGGAGCTGTCTGGGAGGCCCCAAAGTAGTGCAATGCAATAATCCAGTTTTGAGATGATAAGAGCCTGACCAGTAGCTTTGTAGCCTGTTCGATGAAATAGGGTTTGATTTTCTTGATGTTATGCAGAATGAACCTACAGTACCATGCAGTTGTTGAAATGTAGTCTGTAAAAGTCAAGTTGTAATCAAAAGTAACCCCACAGTATCTGGCTGTCCTGATTGGCTTGAGTGTGGTTGAGTCCAGCTGTACAGTGAGGTTGTGTTTGATTGAGGGGCAGGCAGGGATGCTGAGAAGCTCAGTTTTTTCCAAGTTGCACTTAAGGTGGTGTTCCCTCATCCAGTTTGAGATGTCAGACAAGCAGGAAGAAATGCATGCTGAGATGGATGGATCATCAGGCTGGAAGGACAAATAGAGCTGGGTGTCATCAGCATAGCAGTGATATGACAAGCCATGCGACTCAATCACAAGCCCCAGAGATGTAGTATAAATAGAAAAGAGCAGTGGACCCAGAACTGACCTCTGAGGAACCTCAGTTGTGAGTTTCAGAAATCACTCCTCTCCATAATACCTTGAAGGATCTGTCTGAGAGATAGGATTCCACCCAGCACAGATCTGTTCCGGTGATGCCTAGGCTGGAGAGAGTTGAATAGAGGATCTGATGATTCACAGTATCTAAGGCAGCAGAGACATCGAGTTGGTTGAGGACAGATGATCTTGACACTTATTTCGTCTGTATTACTGACAATAATACATCTAATTTCAAGAGCAAGCTATATTAGTTAGTTAATTGATATTAGTTATGACTAGTAAGAACATTTCAATGTTTAGTGTGCATGTTACATGAGCTCCAGCTAGCGCTTTTTCTAAAAATAAATAAATAAATGTTGCAGCAATGTTCTAGGAGTGTTTAGAAATGTTATGTAAAAACCCAAGAATCTGACAGACTAAACATTTCTGGATCCAAATGTTCCTAAACCCATAACATTCAGAAAATGTTGTGCTAGCATAAAATTGTTAGCTGAGCTATGATTCCCTGAAAACGACAACCTAAAAAGTTTGTTTCCACTGTTCAATGGTCTCCATTCTACTCGTTGTAACACTCTGTAAAATGATACTGATGCTAGGCCAGCATCATAAATATCAGCACCCCTGTGATTCAATGACATTTGAAATACTGTATCTTCAGCCTAAATATGCAACAATATATCCTCTCAAATATCAGCTAGATTTCTACTTCATCTGTCTGCTCAGGTCGGTCGCTTTTTCTAAAAAAAAAGTGGCATGAATAACTGTACCTGCCATCTTCCAAACCAGCTTCTACCACCAATAAAATGGAGAAGGCTTCAATATAAAGGTATTGGAAAGTGTTTGGATCACTGTTCGCCTTCCCACGGTAGCTGAATTATTGAACACCTGTGTGCTAACTCAAAATATCAGATGTTTTTCATTGAAGTGAATGAAGGACAGGAGGTGTAGGAAGCGATGCATAAACCACACACATCAATAACAACATCAGATACTAACCCAGGATGGCTTCATTGTCTAATAGAATGGACATTTTTATTTATTTATTTATTTTTTAATTGTTGAATATTCTGAATGAGGTTTCAAAAAAAAAAAAATGACATGCATTATCTGTAGAATTTTCTTTTCATCATCATTTATTTTTGTTGAGTTATTTTATTTGCTAATTAAAAAATAAATAATAAATAAATCAATTCAGTGCTTTAGAAAATCACTTTACCCAATTAGCCTCTTTGGCTGCAGGATCCATGAGTAAAATAACATGTCCCAGTGGCAATCAGTGGTGGCCCAGATTTGTCAGGCGTTCTCGTTTGCACGGCTCACACAGTGGATATCTGGCTGAGTGTTGCAGAAAATTCTTCCACAAGTATCTAGTCTTGCATTCCACAGCCACAATGTTTGCCAGCTATTTTTGTAGGTGCCTATGTTCACAAATTTTGATGTTGCAAGTTTCTGGTTATTTATGGTATGTTAATTGCTTTCACGTATCCTATGTTCCCCTTTTTTTAGTTGTCTATTTTTAGGCTTGTGGTTGGACTAATTATCTAGGTTTTCACAGTACACAGGAGTATGATCTTCCCCAATATGTCAGTCATTTACAGATGACATTCCCTGCTGATCACACTCATGCAGGAACTAATTTAGCACAGATGTTGTATTTCCTCTGTGGTAAAGAGAGCTGTTGTTTCAGCAGCAATGAAATGAGATAACGAATAATTATCACAACTCGTTTTCATTCACAGACACTGAAATTATCTCAGCTTAAAGCGTGTGTATGCATCACTCACCTCACTTTGGAGTGTGTATTAAAGCATAAAAAGTGTGAGAGAGCGCGAGATAGCATTTACGTAGCCTTATTAGCACATTAATTTTGTTTTGTACATTAAAGCCAAATATACACAGATCAGCTATGACATTAAAACCACAGACAGGTGAAGTGAATAATTGATTATCTCATTACATGGCATCTGTCAAGGGGTGGGATATATTAGGCAGCAAGTGAACAGTCAGTTCTTGAGGTTGATGTGTCGGAAGCTGGGTAAGCGTAAGGATCTGAGCGACTTTGATAAGGGCCACATTGTGGTGGCTAGACAACTGGATCAGAGCATCTCCAAAACAGCAGGTCTTGTGGGGTGTTCCTGGTGTGCAGAGGTTTGTACCCACCAAAAGTGGTCACATTATGGACTACTGGTGAAATGGTGACAAGGTCATGGGCGCCCAAGGCTCATTGATTCGTCTGAGAGAGCGAAGGCTACCCAGTCTGATCCGAGCCCACAGAAGAGCTACCGTAGTACTAATTGCTGAAAACTTGCTGAAAAAAAATGGATACTGGCTATGATAGAAAGGTGTCAGAACACACAGTGCATTGCAGCTTGCTGCATATGGGGCTGCATAGCCTCAGACTGGTCAAAGCGCCTATGTCCGGCACTGAAAGCACCTGCACTGGGCACTTGAGCATTAGAACTGGATCATGTTTTCTTTAACATTAGATGGATTCCTGGGAGCATTTATGTCAGTTACCTGGGGAAGAGATGACCCCAGGATGTGCTATGGGAAGAAGGCAAGACAGTGGAGGCAGTGTGATGCAGTGTGTGTAATGTTTTGCTGGGAATCCTTGGGATTCTGCTGGGAATCCATGGGAATCCAACATGCATGCCTGTTGATGTTACTTTGACACATACCACCTACCTAAACATTGTTGCAGACCAAGTACACCCCTTCATGGGAACGGTATTCCCTAATGGCAGTGGCCTCTTTCAGCAGGACAATGTGCCCTGCCACACTGCAAAAATTTTTCAGGAATGATGTGAGGAACATCACAAAGAGTTCAAGGTATGGACTTGGCCTCCAAATTCCCCTGGTCTCAATCTGATCTGTGGGTCTCAATCTGATCTGGACAAACAAATCCGAACCTCACCTTGCAACTTACAGGATTTAAAGGATCTGCTGCCAGATACCACAGCACACCTTCAGAGGTTTTGTGGAGTGCATGCCTCAACGAGTCTGCACAAGGGGGATCTACACAATATTAGGCACATGGTTTTAATGTTATAGCTGATTGGTGTACAGCGGGGTTCAAAATTCTGAGACCACACTGAACTTAATAGAAAATAAATAGAATGTTTTAGAATTTTTTGAAATGTAAATGTAAAACAAAGAAAGCAAATGTCCAAAATCGTTAATATTCAGTATTCAAGATTCTGCATTATTTCTTGGTCACTATTTAAAATTTAAAGCAAATTTGTGATATTAATCATGTTAACTACTTTGTACAAGAGGCTAATTTTCCTCGAGTCTTATCCTATCCATTGAAGCAGGTGTTCAGATCCCACAATGATGGTTTTGATCATCAGCTTTCACACACACTTGCGGAGTCCATGCCAGCTCGAGTGCACACTGTCATTAAAGCAAAATACTAAGAAATTCTGATATTTGTGCATATATTTATAAGACTCTACTTTTGACTCGCACAATTTATTGCTGCTAATGTCATTTGTAAAGAATTTGCTTTTTAATATTTTTTAAAATTAAATTATGAATGCAAACAAAAGCATTTTTGGACCCCACTGTCTATTTATTCATGTTTAATTAGATTAAACGTTAAATTAAAACGTCACATAGTTCAACAAACTGCATAAAAGAAATAAGATTGGATCACTTGAGAATGAAGAGTACTTGTGTTTAGAGTACTTTGTATTTGTGATGCATGGCAGTTAGTATAAAGAGCAATAGTGTACTGCACTGTGACATTCTTTACAAGGAAGTCTTTTAGATTCTGAATACAGATTAGCTTTTATCAAAATAAACCATGTTTTAATCGTTTGCTGCGGAAACAAGATGCAGGTGTCTTCGTGTTCCTCTGTGACAAGACAAGCTTGCTAGTAAGCCTGATAAGCCCTTGTTGCTAAGTGTATTCTGGATTTCAAGTAAACTAATTAGTAAAAACTAGAGATGTTCTGGTGTCTGAAGCCAAGCCTTTATAGTTTTTCAGGTCGCTTAGCAACAGAATAAAAGCAATGTGTTGTTGTCTCATGAAAGACAATAACATCTGGAAAGATTTGTGAAAAAAAGATATTATGTGAACAACAAGTCTCATTTTTTTCTGAGTTTTGTCTGCAAAGTACTAAATATTTGTATAGTGTATGCATATATATGTAGCGATCTGGGAAAATTTTGACAGTTTCTGTTAAATGAAATGCTGCAAACGACAGGGTTCCATAACCTAGAGGTGTCTTGGGCAAAATAACCCTATTTTGGTCATCATTTTCTATAATTTTTTGTTGTTTTCATAAATTCTACAGGTTTTCCCAGCTCAACACACATAACCTAATCTTGCATGTCAAAACTACATACTCAGATACACTGTATATACAGTGTGTGAACATCTGACCATAACACAGATATGTGCTAGTTTAACATTTAATACCAGATTTAGTCCCTCTTTGCTGTTATAATAACATTCACTCTTCTGGGAAGGCTTTTCATTAGATTTTGGAGCATGGCTCTGGGGATTTGTGCTCATTCAGCCATAAGAGCCTTAGTGAGAATAGGCAGAGATGTTAGGTGAGGTCTGGTTTGCAGTTGGTGTTCTAGTTCATCCCAATGGTGTTCAGTGGGGTTGAGGTTGGGACACTCAAGTTCTTCTACTCCAAACTTGGCAAACCATGTCTTCATGGAGCTCGGTTTGTGCACAGGGGCATTGTCATGCTGGAACAGGTTTCAGCCTCTTAGTTCCACTGAAGGGAAATTGCAATCCAAACAACTATGTGCTTCCAAATTTGTGACAGACTCCCCAGTTTGGGGAAGAACCACATACAGTATGCGTGTGATAGTCAGGTGTCCACATACTTTTGGCCACATATTGTAATTCTTTTCCATGGTGGGGTCTGATGGTGGAGCAGCATCACTGCATGAGATGCTAAGCATCTCAGTAAGCTGATCCAAAAAGCCAATTCCACCACAGGACTGAATTTGGACTTGCTGGAAACAGTTATACAGAAGAGAATGGTAGCAAAAGTGGAGATCTTCTTGAATAGTTCTGCGTATCCTCTCTTTTGTGCTTTTTCCCGAGCACCATTTGCTCTCTGCTCATTCCACCATGGTGTTCTAGGAAGCGCTATAGGGGGGATGTTTTCTGTCAGCTGCCATCATACGCCACAATGCCTTTTCCCAACAAGACACACCCCAAGCCTCCCAGAATGAATGAATAAAAGGACAGATTTCATTCATATACAACACAATTCCAAAAAAGTTGGGACGCTGTGTAAAATGTAAATAAAAACAGAATGCAATGATTTGCAAATCTTATAAACCCATATGTTCTTCACAATAGAACATAGAAAACACAAAATGTTTCAACTGAGTAAATGTACCAGTTTATGAATAAAATAAGGTCATTTTGAATTTGATGGCCGCAGCACGTCTCAAAAAAGTTAGGACTGTATATACCTTTCATCAGTTCTGAAAGGTATATACAGGTTTTAGAGCGACGTATGCTTCCATCCAGATTACATCCCATCTTTACTTCTGAGAGACTCTGCCACTCTAAGATACTCTACTCTAAGATACTGGGTCAGTGGTGGCTTGGTGGTCAAAGCGCTGGGTTACTGATCCAGTCGGGGGTTCAAGCCCCAGCACTGCCAAGCTGCCACTGTTGGGCTCTTGAGAAAGGCCTTTAACCCTCTCTGCTCCAGGGGCGCTGTATCATGGCTGACCCTGTGCTCTGACCCCAACTTCCTGACATGCGATCGAGAGGTATGCGATGAAAAGAATGTCACTGTGCTGTAGTGAATATGTGATCAATAAAGACTCATCATTATCATTATCATTATCATTACTCTTGTTATACCCAATCAAGCTACTGACCTGTTGCCAATTAACCTAATTATTTGCAAAATGTTCCTCCAGCTGTTTATTTTTAGTAACACTTACTTTTCCGGCCTTTTGTTGCCCAGTCCCAACTTTTTTGAGATGTGCAGCGGCCATCAAATTCAAAATGACCTTATTTTTTTCTTAAAATGGTACATTTAATCAGTTTAAACATTTGATGTATTTTCCATGTTCTACTGTGAATAACGTCCCAACATTTCTGGTATCGGGGTTGGACTGTACATATATAAATACAATCATATACATAGGATGCCATACTCGTTCAACTAATCTCACCAGTTGGTTATTGTGTGGAGTTTGTTTTCCGCACCTTGCCATTTGCACTGTGTTTGATTTGTTAATATGTGTTAAATGTCTAACTCTGTCTATTATATGTACAGTACACAATGTCTTTCCATGTATTTCACTGTCTTTAATGTATTTTACTGCTGTAACACACAAAGTTCCCCTCAGGGATCAAGAAGTACAACTATCCATCTATTTCATTCATGTTAAACATCCTTCTATATAATATTTAGATGCAATATTTAGTGAAATGATTGCCTAGTGACAATGGTTTGTGGGATTTATACCCACTTTCTCTCAGGCTGTTGGCTTTCCATGCATGGTCATTTGAGCTTGGACTGCGACACACAGCAGCCTGGTCTTCCCAGACAGAAAATCTGGTACTGGCAAAGTGAATCTGATAAAACCTCGCACACAACATGCCATGTGTTTCCGTTGAAATCCCAGTGGTTGTTTCTGCTCTAATCACCTGTCAGCCAGTTTGTTTACTTGCTTAGGCCATAAAAATGTACCGCAGGTCCTGCAGTCTTATATGGTTAAAAAGCTGTGATCAATCTGATAAATAAAATAAAAAAAAAGTTATTAGTGTGAATTTTAAGTTTGGTGTAAATCAAGTTCATGAAGTACTTAAAGTTGTAAATATGCAAATATTATACTTATGCTGGAAATAAATTCAGAATTTTAAATTACATTGTACTGTACCGTATGTATGTATGGTATTGTATTGAATTGAATTGAATTGTATTTGCTGCATCATGCCATCCATAGGTTATTAAAAAGTTATAATGTGTCTAAAGTGACATTTTATACTGTATATAATCTATAGAATGCACATAAATGGATCACTTTCCTTGTATCAGAATAATGTTATAATCACTCGACGTGCCATCAATATAAATTAAACTCTAAATTACATTTGCAGCAACATTTCAAAAAGTCTCAAAAATATTACATTTAACTACTTTTCACAATTTCTAGGCAGAAAGATCCACCTCTCAGTCTTCCTGGATTCTCTTCTAACCTGATTACTCTCTGTCACTGTATGTGCTTCCTCACAGGACCAAGAAGGTGAGCCACTGTTACCGCATCGCGTACCGTCACATGGAGAGAACGTTGAGCCAGGAAGAAGTGCGGCTGATTCACCAGGCCATCGAGCAAGCAGCTGAGCAAGAGCTGGGTGTACAAGGGAGATTCTGATTCCTCCTCAGCCTAAATCCACTCAAAGACAATACAAAGAATGTAATTTCTCACAGTGCACACTGTTGCATTCTTGAAACACTTGAACAAGGCGGGAGGAATTTTTTTTTTTCTTTTTTTTTTCTTTCTTTTTTTTTTTTTTTTTTAAAGATATGGATTGCACAGACTCTATATTTGATCATTTTCTTCTTGGCCATTAACTCACTTCTGGCTACAATGTTTGTTGTTTTAAACACAAAATCTTGTGCTCCCACATGCACTGTTGACCTTGATCTCTCTCATTTTTCCAGTTTCATTGCTCGTATACAGAACACATGCAGGGTTCTTAAATCCCTTTTCTCCTGCTGCCTGCAATAACCTTGCATCTGAAGCTCTGAGAGCCTGATCTTAAATACCTCCATCACAGCAGTGTGTCGCCCGGAGGGAAAGGCCTTTGATTTAATGCAGACATTCTGTAGACCGTTTACTCCGGTGGATTCCAGCCAGCAGGAAAGACTTGCTTTGCACTTATTTCTAACTTCGCATTTCTTTTAATGACCATTTCAGCAGGAATGTAGTGACTTTTTTTTCCCTTCAGGAAATTAGTTAGACAGTTAAATCATTCAGAAAAAAATTAGGGATTAAACCGACAGCTAATAGTTCATGTAATATCACAGTTTGTTAGAGGGTTGGATGATTAATAATAAACTAAACACTGAACGAATTTGTGCTGGTGTCTGATTAGTTGTAAAGATTTGTTTGGACAGCACTCCTGCGTTGTTACAGAAATAAATGTTACTGGCTGTTGAGAATTAAGTTATAAATGATAATGATTAAGTAATTTGTGCTATAGGAAAATAATTAACGACAGGGTGGTTGATACAGCCCTGAATCAGAGTTGAATCAGAGTTACTGTTACTAACTGAAAGTTTATTTTTCTTTCCAAGAGCATGTCCTGAAGTGTTTTATTCCTCTTATATCACAGCAATTTGCCAGTGATTACATTTTTTCTTAATTAAAATACATTTTCTTAATTAATCAGTTTGTAGTTACATATGATGATGTGGAACGTTCATATTATCACTTATGTTATATATAAAAGATATAAACAATTATCCCATCACCAGCCTCAGTTATTCTCTTCCTTGACCTTAATATGATCATATTAAAAAGATCATATTAAAGCTTGTCATGTTACTGAGAAACTGGAAAGCGCAAGCCCTCTCCTGTGGCAGAATAATGACTGTCATAAAGCACTGACACTGCAGACTCCTTCCATAAATTGTAAATCAACATTTCCTTACAGAAAACATCACCATGATAATGATTAGACATTTTTCTTTGTTAACTAATAACACATTTTTAATTCATTAATTATTAGTCTTAGATTATATGAAGTGTTTTCCATACAAGTCGATGTTAATGAGTTGTTACTATAGAAACGATGACGTATTAGAACGAGTGCATTAATATAATTTGATTGCAGCCAGCACTGTTTTCACAGCTGCTGTTTCTCAACACTTTCTGATTTGCTATTTGAACATCACTTTTCTTACATCCACATACAAAACTATATAGTATAACCTAATGAGTCCAGCAGGGCTGAGACTTAGTGTTATTAGTGTTTGTGTTATATTTGCTACTCAAAACCATTCTGGCCAGGATTTTATGAGTTTTTTGGGCTTTCTAAACCAATGATGCTTAGATGCTTAGACCAGGAGTTCTCAAAATTTTTGCAGTCACCAACAAAATATACACAATACAATAACAGCTGGATAAAAACTAAATTAAATGAGGCAGTGTCCCCAGTGAATGAATGTGCTAAAATCTTTGCAGTCTAGGCACATTAAAAAAATCTAATCATCATTTTCAAAATACCATCATCTTATACAATATTCACTAATAATATTTAGTGAATGTTTCATTTTATATTTCTATAAACAGTTCCATAGACCCCCTTTTGAAATGCAGCACGTCATTCATTCATTCATCTTCAGTAACCATTTTATCCTGTTCAGGGTCACTGTAGATCCAGAGCCAATCCTGGGAACATTAGGTGCAAGGCAGGAGAATTTACCTCATGTGGGGTGTCGGTCCATTAGAGGGAACCATGCACAAACATCAACACGCTCGTTCACACCTACGAGAAATTTAGCATAGTCAAACCTCCTAACTGCTTGTTTTTGGGAAGTTGTCGGAAACTGGAGAACCTACACGGACATGAGAGAACATGCAAAACTCCTCACAGACCCGAGCTTAGGATGGAACTGGTGAGTCTGGAGCTGTGAAGCAACAATGCTACCCACTGTACCATCTATTTCTACATTCCCATATCAAACAAAACTGAATAAATATACTGTACACAGTCATCACCTTTTGGACAAATTTGGGGTTCTTTTTCTCTTAAACTTTTCATCCACAGCACCCAAGCTACTTTTACTGTGTTAAAATATAGACTTTTTCTACCATGTTTGCAGCACTTTTAAATTAGTGCAAGCTGACTTTATACTTGTTTTTGCATGATTGAGCTTTAGATTAAACCAATGTGATTCATGTGACCATAAACTATGACAAATTTGGCAGTAGCTAACTGAAATCTTCTTCACTGTAGTGTTTTTTTTATTCATTAATAATTTTAAAATGGACCCATTGATATTTTCTTAAAGGGGCATGGTGGTTTAGTGGCTAGCACATTGGCCTCACATCTCCGGGGTTGGAGGCTCCATTCCTCAATCCTGTATGTGCTGAGTTTGCATGGTCTCCCCATGCTTCAGGGCTTTACTCCCCCAGTCCAAAGACATGCGTTGTAGGCAGTCCAAAGACATGCGTTGTAGGCTGATTGGCATCTCTAAATTGTCCGAAGTGTGTGAATTGGTGTGTATGCACTTATGTACTGCGATGGGTTTGCACCCCGTCCAGGGTGTCCCCTGCATTGTGCCCCGAGTTCCCTAGGCTCCAGGCTCCCCACAACCCTGTGTAGGATAAGTGGTATTGAAAATGGATGGATGGTATTTTCTTAGGCAGTCATTTGTAACTTTTCATACAATTATGTTTGTTCAAATTCCTATGTGTTTGTAATCATGCGATTCTTTTGGAAGTCTAAGGACTTGGCAGAAGTGCTGTCACTGCTGGTCGATAGCACTTAGAATAAGCAGTGTGCTTTAATTGGATTTCTTACTAATGAGATTTGTAATCCTTGTTTTTAGCTTTAACATTAACTGTGCAACTTGTTTGTTGGAATGCCAAATAATATTACAAGAGCTATTATACTGGAATTTAGTTGTTTTTTATTCATTAGGACTTTTAATTCATTTTTATTTAACATTAGACTAGACAAGCCCTATCTTTATTTAAAAATGTCGAGCAGGTCAGAGAGTTTGCAGGCGACAGCACAATATTCTCACTTCTTACAAATACTTTCTTTTGCCATTGTTTTCCTGTTCATTAAGCAGGCAGCAATGACTCCCTCAGTCCCACTATTGTGTGTTGGAGTAAACAGTGGAACCTTCACTCTATTGTATATGTACACTGGGACAGGTTGGGGAAAACTCTCAGCCACCAATATGGCATTTGTTAGAACGCGCGAAAGAAAAGAGTGTTCTGCATCCAAATTATCCCTACACTGTGTGTCGGTGTGTGTGTGCGTGTGTGTGTGCATGTGTGTGTGTGTGTGTGTGTGTCTACCCCATCCCTCCCTCCCATGTTTATGAAGGGTGACAATAGATTGAAGGGATAGCCTCTTCTGGGAGTGAGTTCAATTGCAGTCACAATAATGAATGTGTGATGTTTTGCAATCAAAAGCTGAAGGGATGCTGCCCAGATTACCGAGCACTGAGCCAGTCCACTGGGGCTTAGCCTTTTGTGCTAATGTGTTACTTTTGCTCAGAGCCACTTTGGATATGCAAAATCATTGCATGTCATTTTTATTCAGGGTTAGACAAAAATTGATTGAATAGCAAAAAATATTTTCTTCTCCTGTTGAGTTTAGAGTTGAGTACCCTCTTGTTTCGTGGATGTGATAGTTCAAGGTTCGATTGATTTTTCTAGAAACACGACTGTGTGCAAATTGAAACACTGCTATATAAAAACAAGAGGAAAAATACATATTGTCCCGTCACTTTTAATTCCAGTCAATTGTGAGGGCTTTGTATCGAAAAAATGCACCGTTTTGAAAGTGTACAAAGAACTTTTGTAGAGAGAAGTTTTCTGGAGAAAAAAAAAAAACATGTTACTTTTATAAAAACCAAACTAGCTGAAGGTTGAAGTTAATTTAAAGTTCTTTGTTCTATAACTTCAATTTATGGGACTGTAGAGTGTGTGGGGAAATTGGACAATGTTCAGTCTTCCACCTCTCTGAGAATGAGAGAGTTGATTTTGGAGGTTCGGATACCAGCTTGTCCAGGAGCGGTGGAGCACAGTGTGAGTCAATACCATGACCAGAGGCAGGCAAACACCACAGAGAACAGTGTGGATCAATCAGTGGAAATTACATGAGAAGTAAAAGCAAACAAGGCATCCATCAGCCTCTGTGGGGTTGAAATAAGGAAAGAGGTTAGAATACTGCTGCCCTTGGGCATTAAAAAAAGATGGTGATATTGTTTCATCTGAGGGAATATCGACTCTCCATTGTGACAGGTAGATTCAATATTATTTCATAAATTTAAGTTAATAAGAATTTATACAAGACCTAGGTCTAGGACTGTGCTTTATATAGACAGGGAGTGTTCCATGGTGCAACATGTAAAATCAAGACTTACAGTACAACAGGGTATGCTTGTATATATTTATACATCATATCCAACATGACCGTCTTTTACATGCACTACACATTTGTAGTATGGGGGGGACATTAACAAAATTGCTGGCAGATCTGCTGAATGGTCCAATCTGATTGGTCAGTAGGTGTTGATTCATTTCTATAACAGCAGCTCGGACGTTAGTGCCGGCTCTAATTCAAATCACAGGTTTATATTAATGAGCTTGTTCTAATGTTTAACTGTTTCTATAGTAACAGCTCATTCACAGGGACTTGTATGATGGTCTAGAAATGCATCTCAAAAAATTTGAATATTGTGGAAAAGTTCATTATAGTCTAGTTGTTTGCTAGATTCATTACATATAAAGTAAAATAATTCAAGCCTTTTTTAAAATTATTTTGATAGGGCTTCTTGATTAGGGCTTACAGCTCATGGAAATCAAAAATCCAGAATCTCAAAATATTAGAATAAAGAATTTATAATACAGAAATATTGACCTAAGATGAGCTTTAATCAGTTAATTAACACAAAACACCTGCAAAGGTGTCCTGAGCCTTTAATCTTTCAATCTGGTTCAGTACACACAACCACAATCATAAGGAAGATGAAAGTAAATTTTGCATTTCATTTGGAAATCAAGATCCCAGGGTCTAGAGGAAGAGTGGAGAGGAACAGAATCCAAGTTGCTTGGAGTCCAGTGTGAAGTTTCGACAGTCAGTGATGATTTGGGGTGTCATGTCATCTGCTGGTGTTGGTCCACTGTGTTTTCTCAAGTCGAGAGTTGATGCAGTGTCTACCAGGAGATTTTAGATCACTTCATGCTTCCATCTGCTGACGAGCTTTATGGAGATGCCGATTTCCTTTTCCAGCAGGACTTGGCACCTGCCCACAGTGCCGAAACTACAAGTAACTGATTTTCTGACCATGGTATTACTGTGCTTGATTGGCAGCCGACTCGCTTGACCTGAACCCCATAGAGAATCTATAAGACACACCAGACCCAACAATATAGACGAGCTGAATACCATTCTCAAAGCAACCTGGGCTTCCAGAACACCTCAGCAGTGCCTCAGGCTGATTGACTTTTTATTTCTATAAAGCCGTAAGCCGTAATCATCAAGATTGAAACAACAACAAAAAAAAAGGCTTGAAATATTTCACTTTGTGTAATGGATCTAGAGTATATTAAAGTTCCACTTTTTGAATTAAATTAGAAAAATGAACTTTTCCACAATATTCTAAATTTATGAGAGGCACCTGTATAATCTAAAGCTAATAAACATACAAACAGTTTTATTTAACAAAGAGAAATGTCTCATCATTGATATAGTGAAGTTTTCTTTAAGGGAATTGTTTATAGCTGCTGTTTATAGTAATGTAAGTGATAACAGGAACTGTCTTGTGAATGTTCCATTACGTTAAACGTTTCGGTGATTGATGTTCATTGTAACCTCTGGCAAATTACTGTGGTATAAGAGGAATAAAACACTTTAGGGCAGTACCGTTAACTATGCTTTGTGTACAGCTTCATCACACCACCCCGTCGTCAATTATTTTTCTGCAACAGCATACCCTTAATTATGTTATTATTACATGTTTTATACCATCCCATACCTTTTGCAACTCCCACCACTAGCAGGTGAAGGGTTAATACCTGCAATGCCTGGTGTCATATATCCAGTGCTGTCAGGAATAGGGTTAATACCAGCATTAACATGAGCCGCAGGCTATGGCAGGAGTATATTATGTTGTCTAGTTATTCAGATCAGATCCCGTTAAGGGACGTGGCTGAGCTCCCAGGCTGCCTCTCCAGGTGACACCCATATTAATCACACCACTGCCGCAGGTCCGCCTCTTAAACTCCCATGATGCAGTTAAAATCCACTGGGCCCTGCTGCAAGCAACAGGAGAATGGGTCTCCACTGCTCCATTCAGTGGGCATGGCCTGGCTGCGTCTCAAATCACAATGCTCCCAGATTTTGCAGAACTGGAAACTTGATTCTAAATATAACATCTTTGTATGAGGAAATACTTAAAGAATTTAAAACTGGGAAATAAGTTCCCATGGAGCCCGTTGTCTCGAGTGGATTTGGTTTCACAAACAAAATCATCTGGTGTATTTCTTATGTAACATTCATTACTATACTATAATAGAACGTGTGTGTGTGTGTTTTTTTTATCTATTCATATTCTTACGACTAACAAAGCATTTGTAATGTCTGCTGATCTTCAATGGCGTGAGTAGCATTTCAAAGATGCAGTTATGATGTGTGTCTCAGACTTATTTGTCACCGCTCTCGAAGTGTTCACTTGTTATATTTCATTTTCAGGTGCCCTGCAGCTATTTGTTTTGTGCTTTGTGTCAACTGGAAAAATGGGAGCCTGTGAGAGAAAAGGAGGCAGCTGCAGAAAATTAAAGTCTCTTTGATAGTGTAGATTTATTAAACTGCTCTCTCTCTCTCTCTCTCTCTCTCTCTCTCTCTCTCTCTCTCTCTCTCTCTCTCTCTCATACACACACACAACATATTTACAGCTGAAAGCCATACTGATGCAGAAATATAATAATTAGTGAAATGTTTTAGCTTTGAGGGACTCTGTAAGTTGGGAACCATAATCTACCAGAGAAGATAGGTGTGGAAAAAAGATTTGGAGTTACAGTCTATTCCAAAATTATTGGCAACCTTCAAAAAAAAGTTATTGTATCATCTAAATATTACATCCTTTTTTTGGCACTTAAACTTTACTTTAACAAAAATATATATCAAATTATTGACACCCCTAAAGCAAATCTAAAATATCCTCAAACCATTGGTTATTACTTTAAATCTCCAAAACCTCAATCACAGCACCAGGAGTGAAGGAAGCACAGAAGACATCAGAAATCACAGTTTTAGAATAACGTATTTTAGTTCTCGAGTTGGTCATAACTAATGAAATGTTTATAAGTGTTGCGAATATAATTGATGCTGTGGTGTTTCAGAGGCTCTTGTGAAGACTGATGGCATCATTAACTCTGCTAAGCACCAGGATATCCCAGCCCAAAACCAAAACCTCTGCCAGGAGGTTTATACTTGGCCAGAGATAGAGCTTCCAAGTCAACACAGAAAAGTTGATTTGGTTATGGGATGCAAAATAATTGTTTAGTAATGGCCATCTTAACTTTTGAAAGCTGGAGAACTGTTATCTGATTTAAACAGATCATCCACATACACAAACATACGAATATAGAGAAGATGTTCTGCATGAGGAAAGAGTCCAAAATCCTCCAACCTTGGTCTCCAACCTTGTCATACATGACAGGATGAGGTTCTGTACTCACCAAATAATACTTCCGGAGATGTCCTATAATATGTTTTCATATAATAAAACCATATCACCTCCATCTATATGTTTAATATACCACTAAAATATTTTAATTTTGCCACTTTTTTCAGAAGCCTGCCAGTAATTGTGAAGGTGACTGTATATGAACATGAACTGCACTAATGGACTCTATTAATGTTATCTGATCTCCATCTACATTATAATAATAAATAAATAAAATATAGCATCTTATTTAGAGTGTGTGAATGTGAATGCATTCAAGCATCTAGTGTTCCCGGCATAGGCTCCAGATCCACAGTGACCCTGACCTGGATATGGTGATTACTGAAAATGGATGTCTTATTTAATGATAACGTTATCATCTTTATTGGTACAGAAATTTTATATTAATTTTGATGCACCCTAACTATCTTACACTCTTTGTTATATTCAATTATTTTGCATTAACCAAGTAGTTTTAAATGTGAAGGTTGTTGCGGTTATAACATTTTGCCTGAAATGCTGGTAGTATAAGGGTCCAGAATAGTAGACTTTTAAGAAGACAATTTTGACATATCAGATCATTTAGGTTCATTGGGAAAATCACCAAACTGAGCTGCACTCCAAATATTAAGGACCAGAGATGGGCTCCCCTGCCCTAAAACATGATCCAGAATAAGCAGTTTAGTGTAATGCAGTATAATATGATAGCTTGCCCTTGATTTTGTGGTATAGTCTAGAGTAGCTGTAAATGTAGTTTGGTTTGACTTTGTTTAATTTACCACTGAGAGACCTAACAGCTAAAAATTCAACATTTCCAGCATATATCAGCCATAACATTAAAATCACAGGCAGGTGAAGTGAATAACATTATCTTGGTACGATGATACCTGCCAAGGGGTGGGATATATTACGTGGCAAAGGAACAGTCAGTTCTCAAAGTTGATGTGTTTGAAGCAGGGAAAATGGGCAAGTATAAGGATCTGAGCGACTCTGACCATATTTTGATGGCTAGACGACTGGGTCCGAGTCTTGTGGGGTGTTCCTAGTATGCAGTGGTTAGTACCTACCAAAAGTGGTCCAAGGAAGGATAACCGGTGACCAGTGGTCATGGGCACCCAAGGCTCACTGGTGCACGTGGGGAGTGAAGACTAGCCCATCTGGTCTGATCCCACAGAAGTAGAGATCTTGGTGCCAGATACCACAGCACACCTTCAGAGGTCTTGTGGAGTCCATGCCTTGAAGGATCAGAGCCGTTCTGGTGGCAGGTGGTTTTAATGTTATGGCTGATTAGTGTATCTCTATTGCAACACTTCATCCACACACTATAAACTTTCCATTGGTTACCACTGGTCATCTGTGGTACTGTGTGTCATTGAAAGCCTTGTGAACATTTACCTTTCCAAGTAACAGCCAGTGAAAACTTGCAGTAACTTCTATTACATGAAAATCTTTCAGCTTTGCGTGCAGCCATAAGTTATTGGTGTAAGCAGGACTTTCAAGTCCACTTTATGCTGCTTATTTTACAGTTTCTCTAACTGACACCATCTTTTCAGACATACATGTCATGTCACTGAGTGAAACCATGTGCAGGCTTGTATCGACTCTCATGTAAGATGTATTTGACAAGCTCTGCTAGATTTGAAGGGTGTTCTCAAAAGCTAAGCCAGTGTTTCAACATGAACAGATCCATGAATTTTAATGATTACAGAGAAAGAAGACGAATTTATTCTTATCCTTTAGGGGTTCACACATCCACATCACAGATTTATTCTTAAATATGCTCTTTAAATATGTGTTCAAATGGAAAGCACTATACCCAGTTATTCTTCTAAAACCCATCCAACAATATATGTGTGGTGGACTGGAAAACCCATTGGATGTTGTTGTATCTGAATTCTGGAAAAGAGAAAAAAACATGAAAAGTTAGGATAAGACAATTTGGACAATTGGATTTTTGTGACAATAATGTATGTTAATATGTTAATATAAGTGAAAAGCATGCTCAGTTGGGTTGAGGTCAGGTGACTGACAGCCATTTTAGAACATTACATTTCTTTGCCTTAAGAAGCTCTTGAGTTGCTTTCGCAGTACATTTTGGGTCATTATCCATCAGTTTTGCAGCATTTGACTGAATCTGAGCAGAATGTATAGCTCTGTACACTTCAGAATTCATCCTGCTACTTTCATCAGCAGTCATCAATAAACACCTGTGACCCAGTTCTATTGGCAACCATGCATGCCCATGCCCTGCCACTCCCTCCACTATGCTTGACAGATGACGTAGTATGCTTTGGATCATGAGCCCTTCCTTTTCTTCTCCACTCATTTCTTTCCCCATGATTCTGGTTCTAGTTAATTTTGGTTTCATCTGTCCAAATAATCTTGTTCCAGAACTGATCAGGGTTTTGTAGTTTTTTAAAAATTTTTTACTTTTTTTTTTTTTTTTTTTTTTTTTTTTAAGCAAAGTCTACTCTGGCCTTTCTGTTCTTGAGCATTACCAGTGGTTTGTATCTTGAGGTGTACCCTCTGTATTTACATTCATGAAGGCATCTCTTGAATGAAGACGTTGACAATGATACACCTACAGTGGGGGAAATAAGTTTTGAATGCATCAACATATATTTCACTAGACATCAGTATTAACTCAAGAAATCCAGAAATATAAAGAATTAACAACATTAAAGTCCATAAATAAAGTTATGTGTAATAAAGTGGAATGACACAGGAAAAAAATATTAAACACACTAAGAAAAAGCAGTTCTCCAAGGCAAAGTAAGGCAAGGAACCTGCTGAAATCCGTAATTATTATGCCCCCATCTGTGCAAATTAATATCAGCTAGGTTAGTAAACTGATGGTCTATAAAAAGGCTTTTTGTCACACAAGAAACATCTCATGATGTGTAAAAGCAAAGAGCTCTCCCAAGACCTTCGCAACCTTGTTGTTGCAAAACATATTGATGGAATCAGATACTGACGTATTTCAAAACTTCTGAATCCTCCAGTAAGCACCACTGGGGCCATAATCCGCAAGTGGAAGCAACATCACTCCATCATCAACTGGCCACGCATAGGAGCTCCTCACAAGCTTTCTGACCAGGGAGTCAAAAGAATAGTTAGAAGAGTTGCCCAAGAGCCAAGGACCATGCAGAAAGAGCTCCAGAAACACTCTGAGGCAACAGGTGCCATCATCACATAGAAAACAATAGGCAATGCACTCCACTGTTCACGCTCACTCCGCAAGACTCCATTACTAAAGAAAAGGCATGTCAAAGCTCATTTAAAGTTTGCTACAACTCATTTGCGCAAGCCTATGAAATACTGGGAGAGTGTGGTCTCATCAGACGAGAGCAAAATGTAACTTTGTGGCTGTCATACTACACACCATGTTCGGAGAAGAAATGGCACTGCCATCACCCTTAAAACACTATACCAACAGTGAAGTGTGGAGGTGGAAGCATCATGGTGTGGGGCTGTTTTTCATCGCATGGTACTGGCAGACTTCATATAATTGAAGGAACGATGAATGGAGCCCTTTACCGGGAAATTCTTGAGAAGAATCTGCTGCCATCCACCAGGATGATGAAGATGAGACGTGGGTGGACCTTCCAGCTGGAGAAAGATCCAAAGCGTACAGCAAAGGAAACTCTCAGTTGGTTTCAGAGAAAAAAAAATCCAAGGTGTTAGAATGGCCCAGTCAATCACCTGACTCGAATCCAGTTGAACAAGATTTAAAGACAATATGTTTAGAAGAAAGTCACACCAAAATCACATCTGAATACTGTGGCCAATTAATTTCTTCATACAGGAAGTGTCTTGAAGCTGTCATTACAAACAAAGGCTTCTCCACTAAGTATTAAATACATTTTAGTTAGCGTGTTCAATACGTTTTTCCTGTCATATTCCACTTTATTACACATAACTTCATTGATGGACTTTATATGTGTGGATTTCTTCAGTTAATACCAAAGTCTGGTGAAAATTTAATGTGAATAACCTCATTGGAAATATATTTACTGAAAAAAATGTTGTCAATACTTATTTCCCCCACTGTATACATTTTTGCCACTTAAGCTCAATTTATTTATTGATTAACAGGCTGCATGTTATCATACCTATGGAAATTATTTCCTAAAATAAAAGAGGAAATGAATATTGACTTTTTTTTTTTAAATACATTGTTCAAATTACTTATGGATCTTGCAATTTTGTTTCACTATTTTTGACACAACACTAACTCCATGTCTGTCCATCTCCATCAAATTAATTTTTGAAATCTCTTCACAATCCAACTCTGGTCTAGAAGACTAGTCTTACTGCTGCTGCTGCGAAAAAAGTCTTTCAGAATTCTCATGCATCTATTAACATAAATGTGCCTGCTTTTTGTGACCAGTGAGACTGTGGATTTTGCATTTGTAGGATGATTATCAGTGTATCAGCATCAAAGAACTCCTGGAGGTTTTCAACTAGAGAGTTGTATTATAATGATTAAAACCATTGGAACTGTAACGACAGTGTAAATGATTGCAGTAAAACTGAGATATTAAAGCCTCTAGTCTGAAATGCAAATGCTCATTTTGTCAGTGGAGACATGATGTGGTCAGAATTGGTGAACAATATTATGCAGGAGATGAAAATAAAATGAGAGGATGAAGCATTGTGTACTGCCCTTCACAGCTACTGTTTCCAATTCAAATACATAACTGTGAAACCCGTTTCAAGCTTTTTTTTTCTAAGAGTGTAACAAAGTCACACAAACCAATGCCTTATTTCTGTAAATGAAAATTAGCTGTGGTCCAAAGAGAGTAAAGCGATGTGTCCTGGCACTCACGACAAGTTTCTCCAGTGTAAACTAGCAAGGGATGTCTAAAAAATGGACTGTTTAGCGCACACAAGGACAAGACACAGGCTCAGAAGGCAGGCATGGAATTCAGCCAAATATGAGACACGAGGCGGCAGGAACCGGTTGCCATGGAAATTTAGCTCGATTCCAATCCGATCAGGTTTCCAGAAAGAAGCTCAGTTTACAAACAGCTGTTACAAATCTGTCTCATCATGTTCAACATGAAATCCCTGATTTCTGTGCTGTTTCTTATAGCAGGAACCTCATCGTAGTTCTCTTTGTACATTTGTGTGCCACCGCTGCACCAACTCATCTTTCTTGTCAACTATGCAAGTCATGTATCTAAAGTTACCTACTTTTATTTTGATGATATCTGTTTATTATGACATGCCTCACTTTATCGTAGCATATGATATGTCAGGAATACTTGGTCTGACTAGGAGTCCTGTCAGTGAGAGTAATAACAGCTTTACTTTCAGCTCTACAATGAGTCTTCTCACATTAACACAAGGTGAAGTAGGCCATATTGTTCCCTGAATCAAAGTTAGGTGAGCATACATGAATCATAAGTGCATACTCCATTCCATTCAGGTGTTTATAAGACTGTCAGAAGAGAATTGCTCCTGGATTACAGCATGAATCATGTATTTTTATCACTGAGTTTCGTAACCCAGATGCATTTCATTTTCAGATCAGTGGTGCATTTCTGCATTTCCACACCCTTCTCATGCATCATTAAACGATTATAATAAAGGGTGAAAATGTGTTAATTCTGTATATTTATTGACCAGCATAAGAAATCAATACCTCCAGCCTAAGCAGAACTGCTCAGAACTCTATATATAGTGTTGTAGTTTTTGGTACTCCTACATCTGGTTTCACCTCCTACAGCTTCAGAAACAAACTATTCAAGTTATTCAATGACTATGACTAATGTGTGTATATATATATATATATATATATATATATATATATATATATATATATATATATATATATATATATATATATATATATATATATCCCCAGGCATATTTTGGTTTATCCAGTACAGAATATATCATTAGGAAAAATATGTATATAAACGTGTGTCTGCTAAATACTATAATTGTAAATGGTTTATGCAGTAGAGTACTGTTTAGTTCTCAGGCAAAAAATATTTGCTATCAGGGATTACCTGCAAAAACAGAAGCAAGTGTGACAGTCAAAGTTTCCAAAAGAACGGCCAGATCTTCCAAGATGCAGAAGGACATGCAGATCATGTGGCAGCAGGACAATACAAAATATCATGCAGTTACAGGTCAAGAGCTGCTATTAATGCTCACATCAAACATCAGAATGAAGAAAAAAATGTGATCTCTGTGACTTTAACCGTGGCATAGTTGTTGGTACCAGATGGGCTGGTTTGACTATTTCATAAACTGCTGATCTCCTGGGATTTTCACACACTACAGTCTCTCGAATTTACACAGAAAAGTGTATGTTAATGAGAGATTTCAGAGGAAAATGGCAAGATTGGTTTGAGCTTCCAGGATGGAAATAGTAACTCAAATAATCACTCTTTACAACCATGGTGAGCAGAAAAGCATCTCAGCATGCACAAAACATTGACCTTGAGGTGGATGGGCTACAACAGCAAAACACCACATTGCATTCCACTCTTGTCAGCTAAGAACTGGAATCTGAGACTATAATGGACACAGACTCACCCAAACTGGACAACTGAAGATTAGGAAAAAATCAGCTGGTCTTTTTCCAGTCTTCAACTGTTCAACTTCACTGAGATGCTTTTCTGGTCACCATGTTTGTAGAGTACTTATTTTAGTTACTAGTGACTTCCTGCCAGCTTAGACCATTCTGGGCCTTCTCATCTAATCTCTCATAAACAAGGTGTTTCTGCCTGCAGACCCTCCTCTCACAGGACTTTTTGGATTTTTGTATTATTCTGTGTAAACTGTAGAGACTATTGTGCATAAAATTCGTAGGAGATCAGCAGTTGCTGAAATAGTCAAACCATGTGTATGGTTTGGGTTAAGGTCAGGGTTAGGGTTGACTTGCCATCAAACTCCTAGATTTTGAAGTGACTTGCCATCAAAATACTGGTGGTATTTTGATGCCAAGTCACTTCAAAATCTCAGAGTCATCCTGGATGAGACCACTCCCATCAGTATAGAAATGTTTAATCAGAGGATAAACATAACCAGTCAGAAGATCTTTGTATTGATTTGCAGAGACAAGTAGACCCTGCCATGCTAGACCATACTAGAAAAATGCCACAGACAGGTGATTAAATCTGGGACCAATTCTGTGGATTTGTGTGTTCAGTTCCTCACTGAGTCGACTCCTGTACAGTAATGTTTCTGTGTCATACTTTTTGAAAAATCTCCATAAACAGGGTGTTGTTTTTTTTCTTGCTTATCAGTAAGCGTGCAAAACAAGCTCAATTTCTTTCTCCATGTTCGTTTTGTGCATTTAGGACAGGTATTTTTAGAAAGTGGCCCATGGCAGTTTGCAGAGGCAGCCGAGATTGCCTGAAACCGTCTCCACTGTCGGTATCACGCCTCTGCTGTGCAGCAAAGCTCACATCTGACAGAAACTGATGAAGACATTTTCCTCCGCACAGCTGTGGAATGCTTAATGAGATTGTACCCTTGTGAGGAAAACCTTTCCAGCTCCTTCTTATCCCTACAAAAAGTGTGGAGAAGAGAAAAGAGACAGAAAGGAGGGGTGAGACATGTAGGTGTATCCCTGAAAGAATGATGATGTCATTGTTACTGTAGAGTTCTATTTTTGATGGTGAAAAGCTAAAATCCAGCATTATTTGTGGAGGTCTGTTTTAATACAGAGATTAAAAAGAATAGCTGTGTGTAGCGTGAGTGTGACATGCTCGAGACTGAAGTCCCTTCATTATATGATTCTTTAAAACTCATCCATACATGCTTGAACCCATGTAAGTGAGACTTATGCTCTCTCTCTCTCTCTCTCTCTCTCTCTCTCTCTCTCTCTCTTTCTCTCTCTCTCTCTCTCTCTCTCTCTCTCTCTCTCTCTCTCACTCACACATGCACACAATACTAACCCAATGGACCCAGCTTGTGTGGCTTAAGCAGGTGTACCACATGATCCATCTCAGACGGCACAGATGATTCATGGCTGTTGCACACGAGAGAAGAAATCAATTTTAATGTTACTGCACAGCTTCTAATGGCCCGAGAACCCAAAGCTCAAACAATTAAACTAGCTTCCTCTCTTTCTTTTTCTATTTCCCTCAGCGAACTTGCACGTTTTCTTTCTCAGCACTCTGCTTCCTCACCATCTACCTCACACTGCTGCGCTGTCTCTCAGCCTCCTGTCTCTCTCCTTCTGTCTTTCTCACCCTCTCTCTCGTTCCTATGTCTTCCAGGCCTCCTGTTGCACTTTTTTTGATCTTTTTTCCCCCTACTACCCAGAATCTCTTTTTCACCTGAAATACAATATCAAAAGGCATTAGTTTCTTTTTCTGTTTGGGTCTCAGTAAGGGAGCACAGGCTGCTGAAAATGATATTATTGGGAAGATAACTGAATCCCCAGTAGAGTAGTGTTTTTCTTTACTATATGAAATTCAGCTGAAACTGTATCAGACATTCACTGCTTGTAGCAGACCTTGAGGGATACCAACAAAATCCCTGTTTGTCTTTCAAAAGAGAATAGGCTTATTTGGACAAGAGACTATGGCTCTCTTGCTCTCTTTTATTTTAGAAAGACCCCTCAAGAGTCACATTCTGCATGAAGCATGGTTGGTGCAGCCATAAAATATAGTAAAGCTAAACTGTTTCTTCACAGCTTTATGATTGTCAACATGTTGTATATAGCGCTTCATTCTAAGTGCACGTCATCCTTTTTTGTTTTTTTCAGCAAACTTTCAATTAAAGATAATTAACCATAAGAAAGTGATATTCTTTTACCCCAGGCTGTCAAACCAAACACTGTTTTCTCCAACAGGTGTTTCAGTTATTGCAGCTCTTGCCAACTTACCATTTTTATACCTTTAAGCAACATGAATTGCTTGAAGTGCAGTGTTATGTAATGCAGAGCAACATAAAGTAGATGTCATAATAACAATAACCACCTGCAATAAGTTGCCATAACAACAATGAGTAGACAGCTGTTTAGCAATATTATAGTGTAATAACAGTTCTCTTTTTTTTAATCATCTAATTTTGCACATATTTGCACCATGATATAGAGTGTTTGAGCAGTTTGAGTATAGTCATTTTAGATAGCCATCTTAAGTGAAGTACTTAAAAATGGTTCATTTTAAAATGTTATATTTTAAAACAAATATTGACTCTGTATTGGCTGATAATCAAGGTTTCACTATAGTTATCAGAATAATAGTGGTTCTCAAATTAATCTAAAAAAAAAAAAAAACCCCAACACAAACATTTATTAACAAACCTGCTGACTAATGTGCCAAGATGTCAGCGCATATTCTGAATTATGTAGAAAGTCCTTGTTGCACTGAGTGTACAGTGTGTTACATTGCTATGCAGTACTGACATTATTGTAATGTGTCTCTTGACAGAATTTCCTGTTTGCTGTAACAATATTTTTAAAAATTGTTATCGTACAATACTTTTTAACCATGGGAAATCTTATCTATCTATCTATCTATCTATCTATCTATCTATCTATCTATCTATATATACATATATACACACACACACACAGTAATACTGCTTAAAACTCCCAGCAATGCTATTGTGTTTGATATACTTGTACTATTGCCACACTATCATGTCAGTATCACTGCTGTGCTGAGAATAGTCCACCTCCTTATACCTACTTAATAAGGCAGCAAGGCGGGTGTAATTTCTTCTGATATAATTACATCTGTGGGTCACGAAGGCTATTTCTTGGAGGCGAGAAGTAAAGGGCACTGTGCCAGACTCACTTTACATCCATTAATGTGACCTGAAAATTAGCTTCCCATAAGAGAAAGGAGAAGTAATCCTATTCACATGATACAGTTGCTTTCCATTTTTGCTATGATGCTTGGAAGAGAAGGAGAATGGAGAAAATGTCTTATTAATCAAACACATTGTAGAGAACATTTCTTTATGAGCTTGTGCCCCACTGACATCCAATAGGTTATAGCTATCTCCTTAGTTATTTCATGCTGTGGTGAACTGCAGGACATAGCTTCCTATTTATCAGATATGACCGGTATACAGTGAGATGCCTTGAGCAAATTACAGTTTGATAAACTTTTCTTCTTTAAAAATGTCCACAATGTGCTAAAAAGAAAGTGGAAACAAGGGGAAAGAAGAGTGAAATCCAACCTGACTTAATGCCTGCACCTTCCTACAATGTCAGCAGTCATTACGAATCCTTCATATAAAAGACAGTGTCAAACTGATCATATCAGAGAGCTTCCTTTTCATAACAAGCATTGTGATAAATTATTACTCACAAATAGAAATGTGGGCTTTCAAAAGGGTTATGTTTGTCACTGAGACTAATGTTTGGGTTGTTATTATTTTGCAGTAAAGCTGAGAGCCAAATATTACAACTGAGATGATCCAAATGCCATTAGAGGAGACAAAAGACATTATAAAGTGACAGTTACAAATGGAAAGGATGGGCATACAAGTTTTATACAAATTATTAGAGGATATTTGCACCACTTTCTGGAAGGGGAATACTGATGGAATTTTGTTATTTTGTTATTTTGCACTAATATATTATACACAATTTTTGCTACTTGATGATGAAAGAACATCTGTGAAACCCAACACAGTACATGTGTTATTGCTTGTTGTCAGATTCACTTTACATCCATTATAATAGCCTGTAAATTAGCTTAATTGGAATAGAATAGAATAGAGGACAATCAAACAGAATACATTAGAATAAAACAGAATAGAATACTTGATGATGAAAGATGCCAGATTCTCATAACATCCATTACAGTGACTTACATTAACTTAATTACAATAGAATAGAATAGAGTAGGATTAAAACTAGAGTAAAATAGAATGCAATAGAACAGAACAGAATAGAATAAAAAAGAAGACAATAGAATAATAGATGATAATAGAACAGAATACATTATAATAGCATAGAGTAGAATATAAGGGAATAGGACAGAACACGGTATAGCATAATATCATAGCATAGAGTATAATAGAAAACAATAGAACAGAATGGAGTCAAATACAATAGAGTACAACAGACGTGAATAAAGGGGAATAGAGTAGAATAGAATGGAGTAGAACAGAATTGAGGAAAATGAAACAGAATACAACTGAATAGAACAGAGTAAAGTAGATAAGAGCCGAATTGAATATATCAGAATTAGAACAAAATAGAACAGAATAAATGTGAATAGAATAGAATGCAATAACATATAACAGGGTAGAAGAAATAGAACACAACTGAGTAGGACAGAACTGAATAGAATAGAAATGAACACAGTGAAATAGAATAGAATAGTGGAGAATAGAAAGCATGTAATGAAACAGAACAGAACAAAGTAGAATAGAAAATAGGTGAATAGAATTGGGAGAATGGATAACAATGGAATGTCTATGTTGATGAGATGACAAGTCACGTTAACTTAATGATTTTATTTTTATTATTTAGTCTTTACCACTTGCTTTATTTATTATTTATTACTTGCTTTATTATTGCTCTTGTTTAGCAGCTGTGCAGATTTTGTATTTCTACTGAGCTGAGATGTGAGTCAAACATATTAGATTCTCCTGTTAGTCTACACCCCTGGTTAAAAACTTGGTTCATCATTTCATTAAAACAGTACATTTGTTGGTCCCAGGTGGCACAGCAGTTGCTGTATCGTAGCAGGTGAGAATCTGGATTATGCCACAGCCATTTGTGTTCTGGTGACAGAGAGAGCATAACTGGTCCTGCTGTCTGTGTGGGATGGATGGTGTTTCTGTCCTCCCTGTCGATTACAGCAACAGCTATCCAATCAAACGAGTTCAAGTATATAAAATAGGGAAGCTTGCATCCTCTCCAAGAAAGCATGTTTAGATACTGCAGGTTACATGACCAGCAGTTCAAAAAGATATGGTGGCTCCATGGAAGCAAGTGTTAGCCTTGATCCTCCCAAATTGGCG
The DNA here is from genome assembly GCF_001660625.3 of Ictalurus punctatus. Lineage (NCBI taxonomy): Eukaryota > Metazoa > Chordata > Actinopteri > Siluriformes > Ictaluridae > Ictalurus > Ictalurus punctatus. Next base: position 31,031,220 of record NC_030416.2, read on the forward strand.
GAGGTCACTCAGCTAGCAGATGGGAATCAGCAAATTAATTACTAAATTAAATTGTATTTTTTTTAAAAATGGATTAACATGTACCTAAAAATATGTAAATAAATACTGCATCTGCTTACTGTCAAAGAGGTGAAAACTTATACATCTACATTTAGCTGTGATATGTATTTTTAATGGTGGGCATGGTGGCTTAGTGGTTAACCTTGCACCGCTGGTGTTGGGGGCTTGAATCCCGCCTCTGCCCTGTGTGCATGGAGCTTGCATGCTTCTTCTTGTGCTTTGGGGGTTTCCTCCACGTACTCTGGTTTCATCCTCCAGTCCAGTACATGCGGTTTAGGCTGATTGGCATTTCCAAATTGTACATAGTGTGTGAATTGGTGTGTGGGTGTATTGTGCCTCGCGATGGGTTGCACCCCATGCAGGGTGTCCCCCGCCCTGTGCCCAGAGTTCCCTGGGGTTCTTTGGGTGCTTAATAGTACCCAAAAAACAGAACTTTGTATTCATACAAATATTCTGCTTGGAATGTTCTGAAAACCTCTGGTGTATAGTTCCACAAATTCTATGGTTAAAATATAGAGTTAAAAATTAATGTGGAAGGATCATTGTGACAGAAAATGATTTTTTCAGTTTATTGTACCAACAAAAAGTATCTAAATAATTATTTATATTTGATACACGTTTTAATCCAATCAAATTACAGTTGAGTTGAACAGATGAGGGGTAAGGGCTGTGCTCAAGGGCACAAGAATAGTAACTTGGTGGTGCTTGATGTCACGATTTCCCCTCATGGTAGCGCTGTAGCACGCAGCATGCTTCTGGGTTTTCAGTGACTTTGGTTGCCCGTATGTGTCATCATTGCTCTCAGCTGTCTTGTGTTTCACCCCTGATTACGTTTGTTATTTAAACCCCTTGTGTATGTCGTACGTCGCAAAGTATTGAGTGTTATCGCCATGCCAAGCGTTTGTACCCTGTTCCTCATTTTGGTTCCATAGTCTTTGATCTTGTTTCTTGTTACTCATTATGTGCTTTTGCCTTGCCTGTTTAATGCCTGTTTGCAGATCGCTCGGCCCATTGCCTGTTTTTTGACCATGCTATTGTCTCATGATTTGGATTTGTCTGCATGCCTCTCTTTAATAAAAACTCTTATCTGCACTTGCATCCATCATAACCTCCATTACGTTCCACTACGTGACACTTGGTTTTGAACTCACAACCGTATGATAAGTAGCAATTCACTTTAACTTCTGAACCGTTCGGGCTTCAAAATCAGAATCATGGACTGAAATGTTTTCTTTAAATGGACCCTGCTCTTTATTCCAGATGCAGTTCACAGGTTACCCTAAAGCATTCTTTATTTTATCCCTCAAGGTAAACTCTTGAAGCTTTTATATCTAAACCTACTGCAAAAGGTTTTCCTATAAGAAATTGTCCCTTTAAGAAGTTAAACCATCCCAAATACCCCAGAGGTGCCCTGTTTTCTAAAAGTGTAGGAGTTTGGTGTTCTTGGTGATCTCAGTGTCTTGTTAAGTTTTCAAATATAAGCGTATTTCTGTATCTCCCATCTTTCATATCATTATACAGAATACATAACATTATGATCATGTTCATGTTTAATTTGCTTTGTGTGTTGTACAGGTAGACAAAGCAATTTGCAAGTCTAAGCTCTCGTGCTCACAAATGCACTTTTGTTGGCATAGTGAGCCATATATTATTAACACATTGGGTCTGTTGAATATCCCCTAATGGGTGCTATGTGTCAACTGACTGACAAAATACAATAAACAAGCAGTTTTATTTAAAACATATGGTGTCTAAGAGAAAACAGAACTTTACAGAGTCTGAAACCAGTTACTGTAAGGTCACTCTAAAGCAAAACCTTTAGTTATAGGAAAATTAACAGGATGTTAGTGCCAACTTTCATGTGACCGTATCACCTCAACAAGTCATACTGTAATGGAACTGGTCCTCCTAAAGTACCAATTGTTTTTTTTTCTCAAGCAAATCAAATAACCACAGAGAGTTGCTCCTACTTGCTCCTTTGCCTGGGTCATAACATCTTTACCACTTAGTTATAGCCCATTTGGAAGTCATGTGCGTTCCATCTACTATTAGATGGAGCGTTCCATCTACTATTACTATTGGATGGGGGCCAGTGGTGGCTTAGCGGTTAAGGCTCTGGGCTACTGATCAGAAGGTTGGGGGTTCAACCTTCAAGCACCAGCACTGCCAAGCTGCCACTACTGGGTCCTTGAGCACGGCCCTTAATCCTCTCTGGTCAAGGGGCGCCGTATCATAGCTGACCCTGCGCTCTGACCCCAGCTTCCTGACAGGCTGTGGTATGTGAAGAAAAGAATTTCACTGTGCATATGTATATGTGAACAATAAAGACTCATTATCATTAAGAAAGATTTTGTTATGATATCATTTAATTAGAGGCATTCTAAATAAATGGCTTTGGGACAAGAAAATGTACTAGCATAATCCCGCGAGCAAAAAAAAAACAAAACAAAGACTACATGTACAAACCATAATGAACTTTCTTTTACTTTCACACTATCCGTTGTTACCGAGATGAGGACGGGTTCCCTTATAAGTCTGGTTCCACTCAAGGTTTCTTCCTCATATCATCTTAGGGAGTTTTACCTCGCCACCCTCGCCACCGGCTTGTGCAATTGGGATTACTCCAAACACTTAAAATCTGTAAAATCTGTATCCTGTGTTTATATGTTTCTGTAAAGCTGCTTTGAGACAATGACCGTTGTAAAAAGTGTATACAAATAATATTGAATTGAATTGAATTGCACTGTTGCATCCAACAACAGCAGCATCTTGTTGTGCCATGCCAATAGGTTGTGCAACTGAACAAAATCGCATTTAGCATAAAACTGGATGATCCATTGTCGTGTTTGTCTTTTGAGCTTTGTGTTCAAGTAGAACACAGCACTCACACTCTCAGGTTCCAAGAGGGATGGTGAAAAATCTCTGTGTGATTATTTGATGAACCTGATGGACCTCAGTCCCATAGAGCAGGAGTTCTCAAACATTTTATAGCCATGGATTTATATAAAAAAAATTCTCCCTAACCAAGATTTGTTTTAGGGACATATAATATGGTGTGTAATAATATTTGCCAATTTAACTGAGCCATTTCTTTCTTTCTGTTTTTTTGTTCTTGAACTTTCCACCCACAGAAGACACTTTATTAAAATTGTCATTAGGTTTAAATGTATGTATTATTTATTATGTAATGACTTTTTAAGGTTTAGATTAAACCCATTCAATTCAAGTGACCAGCGAAATATGTTAATAATTATAAGAATTAAACAACAAATAGAATAATTTTTGTAATGGTGGATTGTGATTTCTGGCACTGTAACAAAAATAAAAAAGGACCTCTGGCTAAAATATACAAGAACTATCATAAGACACTGGTGGTGTCTTTACCTGACATTTTTATTAAGGTAAAGGGGGTGTCACCAAATATTGGAAAAGATTTTACAACTATTTTTGTAAAGGGAGCTTGCTTAAATAGGATTTAGAGACAATAAGCTGTACAACCACCCATCCATCCATCCATTTTCCATACTTATTCTACACAGGGTCTCGAAGAGCCTGGGGCCTATCCCAAGGCACATTTGTACAAACATTTCCAAACTACGGACAATTTGGAAATGCCAATTTGCCTACAATTCATGTGTTTGGACTGGAGGAGGAAACCGGAGTACCCTGAGGAAACCCCCAGAGCATGGACCTCCATGCACATGGGGCAAAGGCGGGATTCAGAGCCCCAACCCTGGAGGTGCAAGGCAAATGTGCTATCCACTTAGCCACCATACATCCCCCTGTATAACCAAATAACTGAAAAACTGTTTCCATTGGAAAGCTTTTATATTCCTATCCCAGAATCACCAGACCTCACTGCTAAAGTATGCCAGAGAAATGCTGGATGAATTCCTCCACACTGACTTCCCAACAGGAGAATTACGCATAATTAAATTATTGATTTTGTGTGAAGAACTCTTAAAAGCTTATCGAATTGGTATAATTTCTGTCATCCTTTCTGTCTTGTTTGCACTCAGTTTTCAGTTTGCAATTCAAAGAATTATTATGAGTAAAATCCTGTATGTATAATCACCCTCTAAGGAAAAGGACTTCATCCGGTGTTAGAGAAGAGAAGAATATGCTCCAGTCATCCCCAAGACAGAAAGAGTCATAATGCAGTTTGAGCTCAATTAAGGTTGAGAGCCATGTGGAGCATTATAGAACCTCATCATATGAGTCTGAGTGTCAGCAAATCCATCTTCACAAAACACACTCATACATAATTCAGCTATGTGTTGTGGTAGCTGAATACATTTGATCTGCAATGAATTTCCTTGTTGTTCCTTACACTTTTAATCCAGGCTTTTAGTCACCAAAATGAATTCAGCTCAATCCAGTGCAAGCTGCAGGTACTGTAGTATTGCACAGCTATTAGATGTCCATTAGATGTAATATGTTGCCTTGACATATATAGCACACGGTCTCATGTGCTAAGTTCCATTAACATGGTACTTTATTGCTTAATTACCACTCTGAACTACTACATAAGTAATGTGACCACTGCATACACAGTGTTCCAGTGACGGTAATTTGATTGATTTGTTCATTTATTTGCTGAAGGCATAACGTAATAAAGTAATTAGCAAAGTCCCCAGGCCTCTGGCAATGAGTAGAGCTTTCTGCAGAGGACAGGAATAGTGTATTTCTTTCTCCTACAAAGCCCAGCCATGACAGCAGATTAATCATGGTTATGACTTCACTGCTGAGCGAGATATCATGCCAATATCATGCCAACTAAAGTTTATAAAATTGCCATTGTTTCGGCTAGAGGCATTCTGCCTGCTGTTTGAAGAAAATGGTTATCTGGATTAAGATACAGATTCTCCTTAAATGCAACTGTGTTATTCAGTTATTTATCTTATAGTATTATTTTGTGTGTAAATATAAATGATAGGAATGGTTTGTTGGAAAAGTTTAGAAACAGCATCTGGTCCTGGGATTTTAAAGGTGTTTCCTGGCTCTATTTTTCTCCAGGCTGACACAGTGGTGCAGTGGCTAGTGTTTGCAATCTCACACCTCCAGGGTTTCCAGGTTAACCCTGAGCTCAACTTGCTGTTTGTGTGGAGTTTTGTATGTTCTCCTCATATCCATGTCGGTTTTCTCCAGGTATGCTAGTAGGTGGATTGGCTCCTCTAAATTGCACCTAGGCATGAATGAGTGTGTGAATTTGTGTGTACATGGTGCCCTGTAATGGAGTGGCACCCCATATAGAGTATATTCCACTATTTTTGTGTCCACCACAACCCTGATTGGGATAAAGCTCTCACTGAACATGAATCAATGAATATATGAATGAATGAATGAATGAATGAATTAATATATTGGCCTGCCTCATTCATTCCTAAATTCCCAAACTAACTTTGTTGAATAATTGTGCTGGAATAACGTGATATTAAATGGCTTTAAAATTAAACCATAAGATCTCATATCTGTGTCCACATTTCCAGTACATTCCTCTTCACCTGACCAGCAACTTCTCAATAATCTAGCACATCTGCTCATTAGGGCTTTAATGAGTGCTTTTAAGGTATTTTTTGTCATCAGCTCAGCAGTTTTGGCGTATGACATAAAGAGAAGGTCAGCTCAACAAGAGAACTAACCCAAACTGCACCATGGATAATGCGTAAAAATCTCTTTAAAGTCATGCTTTCTTTCTGTTAATCTGATTTATATTGGACTATAACATGCCATCCGAATCTGTTGGTGAACAAAAGTTCCTACATCAAGAAAGTTAACATCAAGAACTAAGTGGTAATAGCTTTGTGCCTGTGTAGCTGGCACTGATCTGAGAATGTTGATCAAACCCAGAGGTAAAATTGTCAAATTTCCATGCTGATATAATGGATCCAGTCTTTTCTGAGGCGATTTATATCTCTCCATCGCTTTCTCCACAGCTTTTTCTACTGAAGCTCCCTAGTGGCTTGTCAAGAATATTGCTGTGAGCATGATATGACCCATGAAAGCACTAATACAGATTAAAATATTAGCTTTATGAGTACCCTTTTTCAATATTCATGTTTGAATAAAACTCTGTGTATATGCCTACCGTTTCATTTACTTAGTTGCAGCTCTTTCACAAGGCTGGAACATGACAGGAGAATCTGGTCTTGGTCACCAGAGAGGGGGAAATGTTTTTTATATATAGTTTTTAAATTTTTATTGATTTATTAAAAAAAAATGAATAAATAAAACGCTGATGCTCGTGCTGAACTCTGCATTTATATGATGAGAATACTCCATGTGAAAACAATCTGCATGAATCTTATTACATAAATTTAGCAATCGTTTTCAAATTTCCTAGCCTATTCGCATAGACTGGACCAAGATCACAAATCAATAATTTCCTGAAATATTCATTCCTTTAGTGAAAACAGTAAAGCGGTGGTTGTTTTCTTTCAATCCTCCTCTTTTCGGCATGAAGCTGAGTTAACTTTTTATTTTTTTAAGTCCTATGGAAATGTTTTCACAAATCTATCTGCATCATAAAACAAAAGGGGGGGGGGGGGGGGGGGGGGGGGGGGGGGGGGGGGGGGGGGGGGGGGGGGGGGGAGCATGTCAGATATCAACATTACATCATAATGTAAGAAACATGAATAATCTAATTCTAATCAGTAATAATATACGGGTATTTTTAAATGAGCCTCATTTGATTATTCATGATTTCGTCCAAAATTCCGAGACTATTTTCAGTTCTAGGTCTAATTCAGTGAAGCCCCGATTTACAGATATTCCAGTGTATGAATAATTTATTAGCCTATAAAACCCATGCGCTCATATTTTATTTATTATTTCAAACTGTCAGCTTATAGCCTGTCATTTATTTGAGCCTGATATCGGTCAGCCAGAAACGCACCGTGTATTACGTTTTAGACAGCTTGCTTCTCTTGCACAGTTCTGGCATTTGCATGATCTATATTTTAGATTTCAGCCCAAAAGCTTCAGTCTATTTTAGTTCTTTTATTTTTAGCACCTGCTTACTTACAATTTACAAGCGGTAATGAGCTACAATGCAAAGATTTGATTTAATGTCGGATAAACAATGTTTATTTATTTATTTACTTATTTATTGTTCATTAAAGCTTGAAGCCTGATCTTAACTCGCTGATATTCCTCCTGATTATCATATATCAGTCTTGTCCCTGCTGGTGGAAGTGGAAGCCTACACACTACAATACACTCAGTCCATATTAATAATGAAACAATACGCCTTCTCTACAGTATACAGAACCAGTGCTATAGCTATAAACTCCCAGTCATTTGGAATAGGAGAAATCAAATGTACTCAAAATCAGATTTTGAGACCTGACCAATGAGAAAACTGATCAACTTGAAGTGTTAATGTATCTGATATTGTGTTTATTTAATTATCCCATCATTATTAAGAATATGTTTTTGCATGTTTAATATGGACAAGTTGTTTTCTTTTAAAAAAAAAAAAAAACTGTTACACGAAAAAGTCGTTTTAATTGTGCCAAATACATTTGAAAGAAAAACTATATTTAGCCGACTCATCATTTTTGCCTGCATAAATGTGGACGCTGTCTTTTATATATATATATATATATATATATATATATATATATATATATATATATATATATATATATATATATATATATATATATATATATATATATATATACTACGCTGACTTTAGACTTATTTTTAGTTATTTATAGTAACCCCGATTTGGGGTTATGCCATGGTGCTTCTCTCATGCTCAAGGCATCCTAGTCAAAAGCACGGTAATGTTATCTAACCTACTGTAGTTCAGTGCAATCCACCAGCAGCTACTTAATTTCACTGCAATGTGAGTGTTTGCACACGTCTGTTTAAGATGGCAAAAAGTATCTGTGGTTTGGGGAAATTTATTGGAGTAAATGCTGAGAGGAACACTTAAACTGGAATCAAGTGAAAAGATAGGCTATGCCTGCAGATTGTTAGCCTTGAAAAGAGCCAAATCTTTTCAGCTGACAGAGTGTTCCCTCTTTCAGAAGGTGGTCCAAGTAGAACCCTATTACGAAGCCAAGCCTAATATTTCATTACCCAAAGAACACTGTTTAATATAGGTCACAGCTTTAGTGTATAGGCATGATTTAGCTGCAGTAACACACAAATCAATAGACCACACTAAGATGACACACACACACGCACAAACAAACAAACAAACAAACAAACAATGTGGCCTGAAGAATCCCGAGATGAATTATTCCCAATATTGATTGATCATTTAAAAAACACTTTCCAGTATCATAATCCTTTAAACAGTACAATCATGATTAAACAAAACAGACCATGCACGTTTTTTTCAAACATTAATTCATTTATTTAATGTTTTTATGCCTCTTTTATTAGCAATCTTTTATATACCTGTATATCAATCTGTTTTAAAACGGTTTCTGTTAAAGTATCTCTCATTATCTTAAACTCTTCTCACATAATTCGCCTCTTATTTATACTGTATGTTTTTTGGAATATATATATATATATATATATATATATATATATATATATATATATATATATATATATATATATGCAACATCCCCTGGGGAAACAAAACGAACGAACGAACAAACAAATAAAATAGACGTTTTTCTGAAGGCAGTGAAACGAGATGCCTTGGCAACATCAGATAGCAGCCTACAGCTTGCTAACTTCACGTTATCCAGTTCATCCAGCCGGTAAAATCTCATCCTCAATGATATCGTGCTACGTTAGCCTACGGCCAAAACTGCATACTACTGTACTACACGGGATTTTGCTTTAGTACTGCGCATGCGTGAAATAATAACCTACGCAGTGGTGCACTGGTTTGACATGCTGGCCTTTTTTTTCATTTCAAAACACATACTTGTATAAAAATAAAATAAAATGAAATAAAACACAAATAAAAGAAAAGGAAATAAAGAAAAACTTAATATTCACCACTTCGAATGCTAATCTTAAACCTGACAAAAGTATCCCGTATGTAACCTATACGTAATCTACATGTAGTATGACGTCAGAACATTCAATTATGCATCTTAAGAAAAATATATCTCATATAGGCTGTATATATATATATATATATATATATATATATATATATATATATATATATATATATATATATATATATATATATAGTACGGTGGTATGCGGTTTTGGGCGTATCACTTAGTTCTCTACTATTTATCATAACCTAAATGTCCCTCCCCCTAAATAAATTTTGTAAATAAATAAATAGATTCACCATTTTTTTTCTCGCTACATTTGACATATTTAACATCTCCCCCAATTTTCTCCTTTTATAGAACATACAATCTACCATCGATTAAAGAACAATTCCGTCAAAACATGCCAACAGTGTATAAAAGCGAATAGCCACCAATCAGCATTATGCAAATAAGCTACATTAATGATAATTGGCACATAAGCTTACTAGCTTTCATTCACTGTTAGCCGCATTAGCTTGTTTGATTGAACTATCCATTTTAAATGCCTAAAATCATTCCTGAGGTTTATTATTAGTGGTGTTATTATCATTCTACCATTATTAGAGATGATAATTCAATTATTGGATTGTTTTTTTCCCCCACATATCTTCTTTCTGCTGTGGTGATCCAGCGCTGTTTACAGGTCAAAACATCACACAGGCTATTTCTCCATTACAACAACGTTATCGTGGCGTTAGAAATTTGGCAACTAAAAATAATCCAAAGATTTGACAAAAACAGAACACCTCCTTTCAGTGGAAACAGAGACGCTGAGTGTAATTTGGCTCGTGTGTGTGTGTGTGTGTGTGTGTGTGTCAGGATATTTATTTCTCTATGCATGATAGATTAGATTATCAAGCCTACAGCAATAATTACTTCTTTGCAGGCGTTAATGTAATTCCACAAATTGATCATCAAAAAAATGACCGTGAATTTCAATCGACATCTGTTAAATATTTGATGTAGTGGACTCCCAGGTCAGGCAGATGGAGCATTCCCTGAAGACGCCTTATTGCCTTATTGTCTACAGCAAAATCAAGTCGTCTTCTCCGGATGAAGCGCTGTAATAAATCCATTTTGGCTGAAGATGATTTCTGATCATAATTTTTTTAAGCTATTATTTATTTATCTTCGTATGGTCGTGGTGATAGAGCACTCGTTTGTTGGTTTCTTCTCCCCACCCCCCCACCCAAGGTTTCCCGTATTTTTCTTTTCATGTGAGCTAAAAATGTCTTTGTGTGGATCTTCTCGGTTTGGTTTTGGGCGCT